>NW_028301299.1:0-210549 GCF_061612785.1 Hesperophylax consimilis
TATCCAAAATTAACCTTGTTTTTTTTTCTTTGGTGTACCGTTAAAATTTCTTGATTAGTTAGGTGTACCGTGAACATAAAAAGTTTGCGGAACACTGCCCTAAGTGACGGTGCTAGAATAACCATATCATCTGCGTAATTAATATTGTTTACACATACTCCTTGAACATGGCAACCTATCTTACTGTCTTTGAATTAATTCATCAGTATATATATTAAACAGTGTTGGAGACATGCTTCCTCCTTGCATTACGCCACTTTTCAAATAAAATGGGTTGGATAATTCGCCAGACCATTTCACCACATTTTCTTGCTGCGTGTGACAAATTGAAAGAATCGCTATTATATCTTCCGAAACTGCTCGTTTCCTGAGTTTTTCCCAGAGTTTATTGTGACAAACACGACCAAACGCTTTGCTTAGATCTAGAAAGCAGGTATAGATTGGCTTTTTCCTTTGTTTATAATAGCTGATGGTTTCTTGGAATATATTGCCATAGATGTTGACAGTGCAGATTTAAATCCGAACTGGTTATCCTCTGTCTTTAGATGGTCTGTTACGACCGTCGATAAAATTTTTTCAAATATTCTTGCCAGTGCGGTCGAGAGTGAAATCGGTCGGTAGTTATTGATAACGGATGGATCAAGTTTATTAGATTTAATTATGGGTATAATTACCGTTTTTGTCATTTCGTTCGGGATGTACCTATAACGCATAATATTTGAAAATAGTTTTGCTAGGATAATATGTATCGCTGGCCCAGCATACTTAATGTGCTCAAGAGCTATTGAGTCATGTCCTGTGGCTTTTCCTGCAGCCATTTCTCTTACAGCTCTTTCTACCATATGTGGAGTAATGCTGTTAGTGGTAATATTACCTTCGGTTTTCAAACTAAAATTTACATTCAGAGATTTTTCTGCTACTTCTTCACCTGCCATGGAGGGGAAGTTACGAAATTCATTGATTCGAAGAGGTTTTTTGCCAAAATTTATAGAAATCTTTATTTATTAGTGAGGTGGCAATACCATCCATTCGCTGTTAAATTTCTCTTTGTTGGCATTTTTTCAGAGCTACTTTGAAAATCGATCGGTACTTCTTCCTGCCTTCGGCAGCCGGCCCTGAGAGTGGGTTTTCCGGCCTCGAGCCATGAAAGAAAGTCGCGTCTCGATGCTGCAAATTTGGCTGCAACCATATGATTCCATCCTGCGTGCAGTTAAATAGATCTGCCACATCTGCGTATCTATTACTAACTTCATGCAACCTAGGTACAAGCGAGTGTTTGGAATACTCAGTCCTGATATTGTTGCATTTAAACAAAATTTTAGAACGAGTAGCTCTCGTGGGTATATGAAATTCAATGAGGTTAATTAAATCAGGACTGTCTATACTACCATTTACAATTTTGAACATAAATATTAAGTCGGATATAATTCTTCGATCTGAGAGTTTTAATAAATTTAGATTTTTCATCAATTTTTCAATGAGAATACCGAGTTTAAAATTAATGTGTCTTAGGAATTTATGTTGATTTTTTTCGATTGAATCTGAATGTAATTTGTAGTGGGGGGACCAGATCGAGGAGTTATATTCGACTTGACTACGAACCAGGGATGTATACAAAATTTTTAATGTTGAAATATTCTTGAAACCTCTGGAATTTCGAAGAATGAAGCCTAGCATTTTCATTCCTTTATTATTAATATTATTTATATGCGATATTAAGTTTAATTTAGAGTCGAAAGTTATCCCCAGGTCGTTAATTTGTTCGACAGAGTTAAGGATTGAGTTATTGAGTTTATATGAATGAATAATTGGTTGATTTCATAGACATATGAATATTAGTAGACCTGCCCTAAGTGATTAAAAGCGTATTATCCCCACTCCCCATACCGGTTCCATTGGAGCCGGCTGTGCTCGCGTATGGCCTCAAGTGAAATTTGAAAACGTGACGTCATCATTCTTGTGCGAACTATGGTCGAGGCATCATCGGTTCATTTTACGAAATAACACGGCAAAATGTTGACTTGTGATATGAAAACTTGTAAAAATAGATGTGAAAAAGAGAATAAACCCAATTGTCGTATTACATTCCATATATAAGCATTATTTTACTTTATTTTAAGCATATTCACATCGTATAATATGGATCAGTTGTAGAAACATATACTATCACATCGAGAAACGTCTGGACGCGAAACACAAAGCTGGTTGGTTGCTGAGAAGTAAATTATGAACATTTATAAAAGTGTCTTAACTAAATACTTAAACGAAATATTCGACTCTGAAAATAGAAGAAATTTTTTGCCGAATTTGGACTTCGCAAATTTGTTCATAACGTGGCGAGTAATTTGCGCTCCCATGTAAAAATGTCTATTCATTCAAAAGCAGATTTTAATTTTAAGAACTAAATGGTGATATTATAATGCGAGATGCCTATTTACTGTCAGATTGATTTATTGACGAATCACAGTCAGCTTTACCCCCTTCGTTCTTCAACAGTTGATTTTACCCCTCGCCATTATCTTCTCGTCTATTAATTCCTATGTCTGTGGTTGATTTATTCTGTAAAATATTATTGAATAACACTTATTTATGTTCAGATGAAGTTTGTTAAGAGAACACCAATTAATTAACCTGTTCAAATTATTTTGTAGACAGATACAATCTTCAGCGCTTTTGATTATTTTAAATATTTTTAGATCATCTGCGAAAAGTAACGCAATAATATCTTCATCAAATATATTTACAATATCATTTATAAACAGGAACGGTATATAATAATTAGTTAAGGTTTATTTTTTTTATGCTTCCGATTTTGTTGTCCGGGTTAAATCTTCCCCATAGGAAAAACTAAACCCTTCCACTCACTTTTCCACAAATGATCATCTAGTCCAGGGGTGTCCAAACTAGATGGGACCCAGGGCCAATAAAAAAGACTAAATACATTGGTGGGCCGCAAAATATTTATAAAAATAAAATACTGGTAATAATACGTAATATCGTTATTTTATTATCTACTTTTTCATTAATTTGTCTTTTACAATTCTGTCAACATCAACCTCAATACTAGTGGTAGCTAGGCGCAGTGCATGTACCTCGTATGCCGGGACCGCATATGCGCGGCCCATACAACTTAAAAAAAAAAAAAAAAAAAAATTATATGCGATTTTAACCCTTATGTACAAAGAATTTGTATGGAAAACAAGGTCTCAATCGCTTGGGCTATTCTCGTTCTTTAAGCATCATATTCTGGAAACACTTGTAGCTCCTTCGACATCTACATTTTAAATTTTCTATGGGATGCCACTCAACAAATAATAACTGTCGCAGGCAGGGGCATTTAACTAAGCTTTGGCCTCGAAACTCATTTGAAACCGCCACGCCCACCTCAAAATTCTTATAGAAAACGAATAATATGGCTAAAAGCTCAGATCTCATTGGTGAGAACAGAAGGATTGGTTTGATCTCTCGCTCTCTACCATAATGACTCGTGTAACAGAAAGAGATGACGGAATTTTGACGTTTGACAGTTCATTCAAACAAAATGACAGTGGTTTATTTATACACGCGGGTTGTCATTTTCTGCCGAAATACTATCATTTCCGTCGAAAATATTGCGTGTTAAAGTTGTTCGTGATAAAAATACAATATAAGCCAGTATAGTGTTAGCGAGTTACAAACATATTATATTCAACCTACCTACGTAAGTTCAAGTTTAAAGTGAATTAACAGTTTTAGGTTATTCGTTCGGTTTTTTGAACAATGCTTCATACTTGACATTATGTCTTCCTCCACAACGTATAAATGTTATTTATTATATCGATAAACTTATTCATGTTATTGATTAGTGTTATCCTGTATTATCTTATTGTTTTGGTGAAATTAAAGATTTTTAAACATATGTAACCATGAGTTCATGAGGCTGAAAAATGTCGGAATTTTTCGTCGTACTGTCGGACAATCATATTTTGGAAATTTTCTTCAGTGTTTTTGCAAATTTCTTGTCATTTTGGGTTTCTTCTTCTCAGATTAACAAGTTTCATCTTAAGGAAATGCATTGTAAAAGTTTATTTTCTTAGTCAGATGAACCTTGCCCTTGGAAAACATTTCGACATTTTTCTGCTTCAAGGACATTTTTATTTTTATAATAGTTTTTTTGGGCTAGTGAATGAATAGAGTAGGCTGAGAGCAATTATGTTGTCTATGGTCGCATCTTTTTTAAAATGGCCTTGAGTTTCCTCTACCTTGTCTACTGTTTTGCTCCGCACGGTAGGTACTGCTTGTATATCTGTGGTTAAGTACTGTATAATTCTGTTGGATACAAAAAGCCGGAAGATATCGATCTAGAGAGTGGTATATTTATGGTCGCAGGTGTCGCATCGCGGTTCTATTTTAAAGTGCCAAAACGAAGTAATTGATCAATAAAACGTAAGTAATGTTTTTTTTATACATAGTTTATTGTTCACGGCATGTGTTTCGGTAAATTTAAAATACGAAAACTCAAAATAACCGACAAAATATTACGTCAAAGTATAAGCCATGTTTTCGTGATAAAAATGTTCGTTTTATTTCTAGCTATGTTGGATCATATATTGTGTGATTTGCTTTGTTTCGTATCTCATTTTGCAGATAAATCAATTGAGAACATATAACACAGCCTTCGATTTGTCCATATTTAGTAAATATTTTACTAAAAATGATATTCCGATGTCTCCGACCGCTAAAAATCTGCCAACAAATATTTTTATGTTTCTCTATCGATATTTACGTAAATATTGCATAATCTAATAAGGATTGTACATTATTATGTAACGAAAACTATTGAGATTGTGTATAAAAGCCCTAGTTTCGTCAATATTTAGTTAATATTTTTTAATTAAATAAATACGAGACATCGGAAACCTGCACAAATACACGTGAACTGTTTATATGTATGTGTGAGAGGCCATCTTGAAATGACATTTGCGCGTGCGCCTAGCTGCGCGCGCAGATATCAACGTTTTTTACAAATTCAAATTTTGTATGGGACGTACAGGGTTCTTAAAAAATACATGATTTATTAGAAATATTTATTTCGAATAATTTTTATTAGAAATATTATTTTTTATTTATAAAAATAGTGATAAATATCACAAAATTAGATCAGTTATATAGGGTGTGCAAAAAAGTACTAACAAACTTTTTTTTGTTTAGGTATAAAATATTTATAAATACAGGCGTATTGATGATTATATTATATAATGATATACATGATTGTTTCTATTGTTATAGAATGGAGATTCCAAGCGTGTCAACGGAGGAAGACACTACAGAAGAAAGATTTGCAGTCATTGCGACGGTATGTTGTGTATTAGTAGTAGTTCTATAGTGGTTGTACGCTTCATCCTTTCCAAAATTGAAAGACATTCGTGTAACAATTAATGTTTACAGTTTCAGATTCCGGGATGGCAGGCTGACCCGAGACCATCAACCTCCTCTACGCATCGGGCTCCAAATACTCAGGTAATTATAATAACACTTGGCTAACTTTTACAGCGCCATTTTTGTCTTGTATTACCTCAAGGACGCTTTACATAGCTGTATATATATTTTTTTTCTTTTCTTTCTGTCTATAGGAAACCGAC
Organism: Hesperophylax consimilis; assembly: GCF_061612785.1. NCBI lineage: Eukaryota > Metazoa > Arthropoda > Insecta > Trichoptera > Limnephilidae > Hesperophylax > Hesperophylax consimilis. The sequence goes on from NW_028301299.1 coordinate 5,622, forward strand.
CACATCGTTGCGGAGTTCTACGGATTCACTGATAGCGAGGATGAATCCCTCGCCGGTGATGTAGAACTTCCGTCAATGGTGGATATGGATGTTCCTGAGGATGAGTTGGAGCCTTTGGAGGAGGGGGAGGAGGAGAATCCAGAGGAGCAGACCTTCACCTGGTCCGAGGATTTCTCCACCTTCACGGGTCAGCGTGAGCATTTTGCCGTCCTTCAACCTGGCCCATCACCCGACGTGTTCCCTCCGACAGTCGCTACATCTCCATATGACATCTTCTCCAAAATATGGGACTTGGAAACAATGTCCTATATCGTGGAGGAGACCAATAGGCAAGCATGGAGCGCACTGGACGAGGTGAACACTGAGGATGGACTGTTGGATTTAACAACTTATTCCAGGCTGAAGGACTGGCAAGATGTTACAGTCGCTGAACTGTATGTATTCTTCGCGATGCTTATATACATGTCCATTTGTTACAGAGCTCAGTTATCAGAATACTGGACAACAGACATTTTAGAGATGCCTAAATTTAGGACTCTAATGTCGCGTAATAGGTTTCTTCTGATAATTCGGTTCCTACACTTTGTTGACAATAACACAATTTCTAAAGTCGGTTACCAAAACAAGCTTGCAAAAGTTAAACCACTATTGGATATAATGAATGAAAAGTTTTCCAGTCTGTATACTCCCTACGAAGATATTAGCATAGACGAGTCCCTGTTGCTCTGGAAGGGTCGCCTAGGTTTCAAGCAGTGCATTCGCACTAAGGCGGCTCGGTTCGGCATTAAAACCTATGAGCTGTGCGAATCGTCAACAGGGTACTTGTACCGCTTTATTATGTATGCGGGGAAGAATACAGAAGTCGAAGAGAACCATCTTGGGTTTTCGGGTAAAACTTCAAAAGTTGTACTCAAACTCATGGAGGGGCTCTTTGACAAAGGGTACTGCCTCTACATGGACAATTTTTATAATAGCATGCCATTGACTAGGTACCTGAAACAAAGGAATACCGATCTTATCGGTACCCTCAATCGCCGCCGAAAGATGGTACCTCAAATCATTAAAAGCATGAAGAAGAGTGTGCCACGGCTTACTATCATTGGTAGACACTATGGTGACATGTCAGTCGTTGCCTGGAATGACATTAAAATTGTCACCATGGTGTCTACCTACCACAACAGCGACACGGTTGAGGGTAAAAGAGGGTTAGAGAAATACCAAATGCCTCTATCTGTGGTCCAGTACAATCGCTTCATGGGGGGAGTGGATACCAAAGATTCGCTGTTATCCACTTACCGCATGGAGAGAACGCGGGGTTACAAATGGTACATTAAGGTATTTCGTCGCCTGCTCAATGTCAGCATCCTGAATAGCATGGTGATATTTAGGCAGCTTCACCAAGAAGACCCAGGGAAGCCAATATTGCACCGCGCATTCAGGATGAAATTGGCATCTGAGCTTGTAGAGCGACACTATCCCTCTTTGATTAAACCCGCACCGAGCGCTTCCATCGTCGGAGCCACTCTTAGATTAAATCGTTCTCTTGACCATTTTCCAGATGAAACCCCAAAGATGGACAGTAAGAATCGACGCATTCGCAGAAGGTGCTTACTATGTTCACATCGTAAAATACGCAAGGATGTTTCTACGATTTGCGTAGCGTGCGATGTTTTCCTTTGCATTGGGGGGTGTTTTAAACAATACCACACTCTAGAACATTTATAATTTATTTTTTCAAATCGTTTTTTTCCATTTAGATTCTTTTTTTTATACAAAATTTTAAAAATTGCCATGAAGAGGAAATTCATCATACCTAATAGTGGCAGTCCCATAATTACAGTTCAGGAATTGTATCGCTATTTCTTGCATTAGTGTTGTTGTTTGTTATAATGTTATTGTTTGTTATAATGTTATTGTTTGTTATAATGTTATTGTTTGTCATAATGTTATTGTTTGTTATAATGTTATTGTTCTTTGAATGTTGGTTGCGGTTGTTATTTGTTGAATGTGTGTTATCATTTGTTACTTGGATTTTGTTATCTGTGATTGTAATTTGGTACTGGTTGTTGTTATTTATGGTTTTAAATATTTATTGAATGGGTGTATTTGTGCATTATTTGAATAAAAATGTTTACTGAAACAAGTGCATTGTGCATCTTTGCATTGTTTGAATTTTCGTTTCCATTCATTGTATCTTCCACTTTTGAGGAGGACAGAAACAGTGTCTAAAAATTTGAATATTATAATAATAAATTTATGTATGTGAAAAATGATTTTTTTCGCAGTCTCTCGACCAAAGATTAAAAAAACGTGTTTCATGTACCTGTTCTAAAACTGAAATAAATATGATGATTTTTTTTTCTTATTTATTTTGAACCACACAGTATCTGAATTTAAAAAAAAACGTATTTAAATAAATAAATAAATATTAATAAAAAAATATTAGCAAATTTTATTTTTATTCCTCGAGTCATGATTTTTTTGTCACCCTGTTCTTTCGAACACATCTGTACACGGATGCCGGCGGCCATTTATAGCGGGCGAATTGACAACAATGCAGAAACGTCGCGAATTTTTATAAGGTAACCTCTTACTTCTTTCATTATTTTTTATATAAATTGATTGTGGAAATAATAGATTTGAGGTATCATCAGAAAGATAGTTTTATCTACATTATTTTGATGTAATTTTTATAATATTTCACCCAAGAAAAGTGATGAAAATTTACTTCGTAAGAAATGTCAAAATTTTTACGTCCTAATGAATAATTTTATTATTAGCATTATTTATTTACAGGTTTCTTGTACAAAATAATATTATTAGTAACAACAGTTGTATAAACTACCGAAATCTGGAAGAATTGTTATCATATACTTATAAAATACGACACAAAAAATTTTTAAGTGGACACTTGACGTTTGATTTTTTTTTTGAATAAATGAAAATATTTTACATTTTCAAAGAAGTGTCAATGGCATTACTTCTTCGAAAAAACCTTTGGATTATTTTTTTTCACGAGGGGTTTATTCAGGTTTGTGTAGAAATAAAAAAATCAGTTAATTTTCTTATGAATATATTTTTTTTACATTTGTTTGCCGAATGGGAAAATTTTTACACTTTTTTTTTGTTAAAGTTAGCTATTCTGGGAAAACTTGTAACAATATTATCATGTAATATATATGAATAATAAGATACATTATCTGATAAACAGAAAACAATCGCAAAATAAACAATTTCTTTGTTTTTAAACGGATGTTTGACCAAAAGGCAGGAGAGTAATTTGCGCGCGGCTTTTTTCAAAAAAGCTTGGAATTTCCGGGCATTCAACAGGTTGTGAAGTATCTGTCAATGAAGACCTGTATTTCGATTTAATAAACTTCATTGTTGAATATGCACTTTCACAAAGGTAGGTACTGCCCATCATCGAGCCCATTTTTTGCCCGAAATTCGTCAGTTTCGGGAAACGTTCAGCGAGGAGCTTAAAAAAATCAATTCCTGTTTCTGTTCTGCCCTTGTAAAAGGGGTCTGATTGCAGATCACACAGTTCCAATTGATAATCAATCTTCACACTCGCAACTGCGATCGTTAATGGATGAGTAAAGAGAGCTATATCACTCTCAATTTTTTTAAAATCTGCAAAACGCCGCTCAAATTCGACGATTATTTCGTCCATGTATTTGAGGTGGTCCAAAAAATTACATTCTTCAAAATTTTTCATCTCTAAATAATGTTCTTTACAACTTGAAAAAAAAGAAAAATCATTTTTTTTTTTTTTTTTTTTTTTTTTTTTTTATATTTACTCCACACAGGAGGCCCTGAAGAAAATAATTTCCCTCAGGGCCTATGTCATCTTTGGGGATGCTGTGTGGAGGGTCTTTTTGTGGAGAGGAAGGAGTGAACATGGGTCTTGAAGAGTCCCATGTTGTAGGAGGGAGGAAACACAGAGGCCGGCAGTTCGTTCCACAGCCGAGCTGTTGAACTTAAGAACGAATCGTAGAAGCGACCCGTTCTCATGTGACAAGTGTCAACTGTGTACAAATGTTGGGCGCGCGTTTGGCGTGTATCCCGGCTACGCACCGGTGCCGAAGGGATCAATGACGCTAGTTCCTCAGAGCATCTTCCATTGTAATACCGATAGAACAAGGACAGCATACCTACCTGACGCCTGTGCTCTAAAGAGTCCGTTTGTTAAGATTGGGGAATCTATCAAACGGACCGCCCGTTTCTGCACAGAGTCAAGGGTTTTTTTCAGGTATTTTGGGGCTCCAGACCAGAGATGGCTGCCAAATTCGACAGTAGGGCGCACTTGCGATTTGTACAGGGTGAGCAGTTGTGTACTATTAAAGTATCTGCGGGCCCTGTACAGTACGCCCAGCTTCTGAGAGGCCAACTTTACTCTGGCTTCGATGGAGCCCCCGTACCTGAGCTGGTCACTTATAGTTACACCAAGCATATCAATGGAAGGCCTGTTCGGAAGATTGCTTCCGTTGAAGGAGACTAGATTATCATTTGGATCCCTTTTAGACGTAATCAGACAGGATTGGGTCTTTGAAACATTAAATTCGACGAGATTATTTTTACCCCAGGAGGAAATACTCTCGAGATAACCGTCCATTCTCTGCTTCAAAGCCCTCCGAGCCGTTGGAGTTTGTGTGCCCTTTGGGGGCTTGTCAAACAAAAAGCTATCATGAACTGTACTGTCATCCGCGTAACAATGAATCGGTGCACATGTCAAAAGGTCATTGATGTGCAACAAAAACAAAGTCGGAGACAGAACCGATCCCTGTGGGACGCCAGCATTTATGGAGTGCGAGGAAGAGGTGAAACCGTCAGCAACCGCCTGAATCGACCTATCCCTTAAAAAGTCAGCAATCCACGTACACAGGGATGCGGGAAGTCCGTAAGAATGCAATTTGTTGACAAGTCCTCGGTGCCAGACCCGGTCAAAGGCCTTGGATATGTCTAGTGCGACCGTTTGGGTCTCACCGTGACGTTCCAGGCACCGCCCCCAAACATGCGTCACATACGCGAGAAGATCACCGCACGAGCGGTTCCGCCGGAATCCGTATTGACGGTCGTTGATAATTTTGTTCTTCTCGAGGTATGTGAGCAGTTTGTCGTTGATCACACGTTCCATCACTTTGGACAGAACTGATGTGATCGCTATGGGGCGGTAGTTGGCCGGCTGTTGTAGAGACGTTTTGAACAATTTCAGTTTACTTCTGAATCCATTCACATTTCCGTACATGTTGGCTATATTGAGGTTTTTACCTTGCAATTTTAAATTAAATTCATTCAAGTGTTGCGTCATATCAGTTAAAAACGCAAGATCAGCCAGAAACTGAGGATCTTGCATTTTATCTTGTAGTTCAGAAGTGTCAGATGATATCTCATTTTTTAGAAATAAAGGTATTTCTTTTCTTAAGGCGAAAAAGCGTTGCAAGCACTGGCCAGCACTTAGCCATCTGATTTCCGAATGCAATAGTAAATCTCCATAGTTTGCATCGATTTCACTTAAAAAGTCTCTAAATTTTCTATGTGTCAATGCCCTGTTTCCACCTCTAATCAAATTGGTTATCCTTATAACAACTTTCATAGCATTCATTTGACGCAAAGATTTTCCACACAAGGCTTCCTGATGTATAATACAATGCAACAACGGGCAATCAATGCCATTTTGTGTTAGAAGTCCCGCGAATCCTGTCACTGTCCCGGTCATAGCTTTTGCCCCATCGGTCACAATACAAGAACACTTACGAAATCCTCCATATTCTACTATAGTTTTGTTAACCGCTTCAAATATATCACTGCCTTTAGTTGTTCCATGAAATGGTATTAAATCCAGCATTTCTTCCGTGATTGTAAAATCTTTGGAAATGCAACGTATAAAGATTATTAATTGACTGACATCGGTCTGGTCGGTACTTTCATCCAAACATATTGAATAGTATTCGCAATCTACAAAGTAATCACATATTTTTTTTGTAATATAATTACCCATGTCCTCTATTCGTCGCGCCACCGTTTGATGAGATAATGCAACAGATTCAAACTTTTCCGCTAATTTCGGCTGCATAAAGCGTTTAGCCATTTCAACTGCGCATTTTTTTATTAAAACTCCATCACTAAATGGTTTTTTTGCTCTGGCTAATTGTAATGAAACTTCATATGAGGCAGCCAAGCTTTGTTCATTCTCAGTACTTACTTTTGAAAACATACTTGTTTGCTGTATTAGTTTTTTTTTGTACTCAGCCACCATAACTTTTCTTGCTTCACCGACATGTTTTTTATACTTTTCTTCATGTAAAGAAGTATAGTGTCGCTTAACATTATATTCTTTACTTACAGATAAAACTTGCATACAAATCAAACACTGAATTTTATTGTTATTGTTGGAGATAAAGTAGTCTAACTCCCATTTCGCATTGAATGTACGATTTTCTTCACTTAACTTCCTCTTCTTTGTAGACATGATGAAAAGTTCAATATACTCAAACACAAAGCGAACAACGTAATACCAAACTTTAAAATAATGTAAAAGTCTTTAATAACCTGAGAGTAACCTTGCGCAATCAAAACTTTCATTGCGTTGAATGACAAGTGACAAACAAATGCCCAATGAACGATGCGCGGTAGGTACCTATTTTGAGTTCGGGGAATTCCCCGAATTCTCGAGTCAATAGTGATGTGAGCGACGTGATCGAACATACCCAAAACGTTTGAATTTCGTCGCGAGAAAAATAGTTTGCTCATTAATGTATTTAAAACTTCGAACAAAGAAGATAATGAACTAAAATCTGAATAATAATTGCTTTCATACAAAATGTGACAAGAAATAAAGGTAAATTTTGGATAGGGCCTGACACGCTTATTACGAATAATTTTTAGAAAAAAACTTTATATTCGCCTTAATTACTATAAAAGAACACTTTTTGCATTTCGGGCGGCGGAAAATTATGCATTTTGATTTTCAATTGCATAAAACCAAAATTCACTTCGCGAATCGATGTGGCGACAACGCGACGCCATTAGGAACGCACTGTTATGTTGGTATCACTGATGCATTCAAGAGCTAAATACGACCGTTGCTATCTTCAATATGGTTTGTGATACAAAGGAAAGTGCCCCTTAATAACGCCTGCTCGCGTCAAGGCAAGAAAAACATCCCAGTTTTCAACTAGTTTACCGGCTACGCTAGGTTTGTGTAACATGGTTTGTGATACAAATCAATGTATCAGGGATACCAACATAACAGTGACGTACCTAATGGCAGCTGATTGCCGCTGCATCGATTCGCGAAGTGAATTTTGGTTAACGCAATTGAAAATTTAAATTCATAATTTTCCGCCGCCCGAAATGCAAAAAGTGTTCTTTTATAGTAATTAAGGCGAATATAAAGTTTTTTTCTAAAAAATATTCGTAATAAGCATGTCAGGCCCTATCCAAAAATTACCGAAATAAATAAAGGACTAAGTTAAAGCAATTATTAATTAAAATAAATATAGTTTAAAAAAACTAAAAAACACGCTTTTAAATAATATCGAACTAAAAACTTCAAAATAATTTTTAAAATAAGCTTAAAGCAATAATGAATGAAAAATGATAGTATTATTGTTAAAAAGCGTGGGCGCTTTGTGCCATATTTTTCGTATATCGTGCGCCCGACGCTTTTTCACAATAATACTATCATTTTTCATTCATTATTGCTTTAAGCTTATTTTAAAAATAATTTTGAAGTTTTTAGTTCGATATTATTTAAAAGCGTGTTTTTTAGTTTTTTTAAACTATATTTATTTTTCACTTTTTAGTTTCGTATGCTACAAAAGCGTGTTTTTTTAGTTTCTTTAAACTATATTTATTTAATGGTAGTTTCTTTATTACCGACTATGGTTCTAACAGGTAACTTTTATTCCGGAGAGGGAGCCTGAGAAACGGCTACCACTAGGGCCGAGGAAGGCAGCAGGAGAGTTACATACAAGCAAGCAAACAAGCAAGCAAGCAAGCAAACAAACATACATACAAGTGAAGTTAATAAAGTATTATTATATGCAGTGGGTACACCTACAGACCTCTTTGTAGTCGGTGTAACCGAACCGGACTTTTTTTTGAAGTCGGTTAAAAAAAGGTTCAATGGGCCGCAATAATCTAAACCGCGGCCCGCGGGCCGTGGTTTGGACAGCCCTGATCTAGTCAATCAACATTATGTAAGTGCATTATATAAGCAAAATAAATACAAGAACAACACGTCAACTCACAAGAGATCAAATGGGAAAATAATTCACCGACTCCAGATATTTTCATATCAGAGGGTTCGGCTCGGTAGAAATTCTAACAGGGCCTATAAATCCTACTGATCCCTCAACATAAATATTTAAAAAATCTTTTGTTATCCTACATGTATTCAAAATGACCGACTTTTGCATCTTTATATATAATTTTTTGAAAGATCTAATACGCCTAAATTTTTAATTAGAGAGCTAGGTATAATGCCAGTAGCCGAAATAACGAATGGTAATATTTTTATAGTCTGAGAATGCCAAATTCTTTTTATTTCATTTCCTAAATCTGTGTATTTTCTTAATTTTTCGCTAACAGATTTTTGAATATTACAGGAATTTGGTATAGCGACATCAATGATATAAGTTATTTTTTTAATTTTGTCATGTAAAACTATATCGGGTCTTTTATGACTTTATTTATTATACTGTTATACTTGGTGGAATTATATATTATTAAAATAGAAAATAAAACATTTTTTAACTTATTTCCACTTGTTTATTTTACCACTACCGGTTTCATCCTATTATGGACATCTTCAGGCTGGCAATTGAAATTCTTTTGTTACAGAATTTATACAAAATTAGGTACACAATGTCAAGGTAGGTACATATGATTGGGTTATTAAATTACAATGGTTCTTTAAGGTTAATATGTCATAAATAAGAAATAATATTTCTTCATATGAAGCTGTTACTTTGTGATGTGACATTATAATTTAAAATTAAACAGTAACTTTGTAAACACAAAGTTACTGTTTAATTTTAAGAAATAATAATATAACAATGGTCACTATAGCAGAATAATCGATAATTTAGTAAATAAAATAATGAATTTTCCTGCATACCATGCAGGACAATCCGGAAGAGAAGAATCAAACTGTACAAAAGAACACCTCCTTAGTTGAGCAAATCAAAAAGTGGGGGGGGGGGATTATGATCTATTGAACATAATTTTGCATTTACCAGAAAACAAAAATTATTTCTATCAAGATAGAGATGTCAAAACTCTTAACGTTTGTAACAAAGGATCAGAAGATTACATAATTAAATTACACAACTGTTATTTAAGGTAAATAAGTCATGAATATCAAAATGTTCAATAATCATCAATACATACATCGCAAATTACTTAGAATAAAATGTTACCTCAGAGTCTAAGGTAACATTATTAAAATTAATTACAATGGATATATTAATGGTGACTGAGCACCATGTTCCAACTGTTTATTCATGACATATTTACGATCAATTTTCTTCGTTAGGCGATTAATTTCTAGTAATTCTAATCTGTCTAATTTCTGTCCCTTTTCACAAACGTGAAGAACCTTGACATCTCTATCCTTGTCAAAAGTATGTTGGTTCTCTAGCAAATGCAAGGCTACGTTCGATAAATCTCCCTTTCGATTTACCCAACATGCGAAATGCTCCTTTATACGGGTCGATACTGCTCTTCCTGTCTGTCCCACGTAACATGCAGGGCAATTCGAGCAATTCACTTGGTAAATTCCAGAGTTCTCCAATTTATCTCTCTTATCCTTATTGTTTATTAATATTTTACCCAAAGAATTCACGCTACAAAAAGATGTCTTACACTTCTTGTCACTGTCTATCAATTTCGAAACTTTATTTGATACTTTCCCAAGGTATGGTATTTTACACCATTGTTTTGTTTCAATTTCATTTTCTGGTGTAAGGCCATATGTAATTGAAGTTATAGTGAGTTTTTTATTTTTCTTTTTTATTAAATTATCTATTATTCCGCTATCGTAACCATTATTCACCGCAATAGCTTTGATAACATTCAATTCATTATTGTAATCTATATCATTCAATGGTACATGTAACAGTCTATGGATTAGACAATGGAATATCGACATTTTGTGTGAGATGTGATGTCTCGAAGAGCTGTGGATGATATTATCACTATATGTAGGCTTCCTGTATATTGAAAATTCCAACTTGTTATTAACAATCCTAATTCCTACATCTAAAAAGTTGATTCTATCTCCTCCTATCTCCATAGTGAATTGAATCGACCTATTGATTTGATTTATCTCCTTGATGAAGATATCCAGCTGCCTCTGTGTACCAGTCCATACGATCAAAATGTCATCCACGTATCTCCGATAGAAAACAACATTCTTAAAGGACACTAACCTCTCAATGGTCTCTTCTAAGTGGTCCATCATGATCTCTGCTAAAATTGGAGAGATTGGGCTACCCATTGCCAACCCTTTCGATTGTAAATAGAATTTATTATCAAATCTAAAAAAGTTTTGTTTTATGCACACATTTATTATTTGATTAATTTCTCTCTTTTTTATAATATTTATGTTGGATTTCTCCATGTAGTTATTGATTATTATTTTTAATTCATCTGTAGGTACACTTGTGAATAGACTAACAACGTCAAATGACACTAGAGAGGCGTTGTTTGGTATATTTATATCTTTTATCAGGTGTATTAGTTGTAAAAAATTTTTAATACCATATTTTGGTTTGAAATTTAAAGTATTTTTAATGATTCTATTGGCGTATTTTGCTAGTTTGTAGGCTGGTGCTGAGTTATAAGCTACGACGGGTCTCACTGGTATATCTAATTTGTGAACTTTAGGTTGTCCATACAATCGTGGACATTGGGGGTTCATGACAGTGAGGTAGGATTTTTGGAATTTATCTTTAACAAGTGTTTTGCATGTACTAAGAATTGAATTTATTTCTGCGGTAAATTTTGGGGTTGGATCTTTATTCAATAAAATTACATCACTAGAGTTTAGTACATTTTGCACTTTTTCAATATAAATATTTTTTGGTAGAATTACTGTGCTATTCCCTTTATCAGCTTTTGAGATAATTAAATTATTGTCTTTAATTTTATTTTTAATTGATTTTATTGTATGAGCTTCATTTGAAAACTTATTATTAATTATAGCATTTTTTATTATTTTTGAAAGTGACCATTGTTATATTATTATTTCTTATTTATGACATATTAACCTTAAAGAACCATTGTAATTTAATAACCCAATCATATGTACCTACCTTGACATTGTGTACCTAATTTTGTATAAATTCTGTAACAAAAGAATTTCAATTGCCAGCCTGAAGATGTCCATAATAGGATGAAACCGGTACTGGTAAAATAAACAAGTGGAAATAAGTTAAAAAATGTTTTATTTTCTATTTTAATATATCGGGTCTATTATGACTAATCGCTCGGTCTGTTAGTATAGTTTTATCATAATATATTTTATAAAATTCGTTTTCTATCTACCATCTTTTGAGACTCTTCGTACGAATAAAATTACTTTCCCTGTCTCATATCCAGATCATTATAGTTTGGTAAATATTGAAATAGTTTGCTAAATCATTACAATCCGCATAGCTTCTTAACGGGAATTGCATGGAAATTAGGCCTAGAAGGAGGCGATTACTCTTACGATGAACTTGTAGTAAAATTAATTATTTCTTCTTCAGAAAAAACTTAGGACGGACTTTGATCTCATCTGCATTTTGTAAATTATTAACAGTATGATTGACTCATATCCATCAAAACCTTCACTTGACATTCTCTTTAATTATTATAAGTGTTTTGGTGCCCTATGCTGTATTGTAACATTTCTCCTTGCAATTAACTTCCCGTAAGTTAGTAAATACATAAATAAGTCATACAGCAGTCAATTCAAATCTCCCGGTAAAATGCGGACTTCAAGCTACGACTTTCTAACCAATCAGCGATCTACACCATGTATGAGCGAACCTTGTTTAATATTCTTTCGAACCTTGAGCTTACACCGTGGACCTAAAATGCCCTCAGATAAGTTTGCAAGTCGGTAAATTATAATTAACGTTAAGTAAATATAAGTACTAACCGGCTACAACCAGAAAATCCAAAATGGAAAAATCGATCAAATTTTTGGTCATCACGGCACACGCAGCAAGATATAATGGCGTGTCTCCTCTCGATGTCGTGGTATTTATATCCGCACCTAAAAATATTTAAGTGATAAACATTGCCTGCATCTAAGCACAACATTTACGTACCTATTAGAACTTATTGTGAAACTCTGCAAAATATTTTCACAAGGGAAATATTTTTAAATACCAGATAAGAAATTTTTATTCCTTTACCTTTTTTAAGCATTAACAGCACTATTTCTTTGCACCCGGAGGCGCATGCTTTCTGAAAAATAACATGTCAGTAAACAAATAAAACAAAATAATAATCAATTAGTCCTAGGATGTGGCAAATGAGTAACACAACATATCTAAATATTATTAAATTTTGTAAAATAAATATTATTTTTTTACCAGGAATGGCGTGCTGCCTCCGATTTTAAAATTAATTGTCTCTGGACATGTTCCAATGTGGTATAAACAGTGTTCTTTTTGATCATGGTTGTGGAAAGATAGCTGAAAACAATAGTAGTAACAAAAAATTAAAACGATAACATGTATAAATAAATCGATAAACTTGTTACAAAACGATTTACTTACACCAATGGTTCTGATCATTTTTGATGCATTCTTTCTCAATATTTCAGTTTTTTTATTTTTATTTTTATTAAATTCTATAACCTTTTGAATAATTTTGAAAAGTGCTGCAATTATAAGTAATGAAATAAGAATATTCAAAAACATATTTCTTTAGGCCGGAATTTGCTGTGGAATAAAACATTAATTATTAATGTTTCTTTTTTGTCACTTTATTGAAATATTTAAAGAAAGATTATGTTTGCCAAACAATCTACCTGTGTATATGTTTATAAATTGTTTATAAAATGCTGTGTATATGTTTATAAAAGCACACACGAAGATGTGAAAAATAAAAAATAAAGCTAACTCGAAAATAAATAAATATGTAAACTGTCAGAAATATTGAAAAAACATTCTCGCTTTAGGTACATTCGATTCCAGAGAAATGTTTTGAAAATACTTCTAAATAAAATACTGACATTCAAAACAAGTACTGTTTCTGATTTTAGTATAACAATCACATATTATGCAACTGAAAATATTCTGCTTGTTTTTGCGTTTATTATGGGCCGGTATGTCAGTTGCTCTGGCTAGCTAAGATTCATATTGCCCGTCGAGGTGCTCTCCCGTAGAAGTCATTAGCCTAGTTATACTATTACCAAGTAAGTATAGTAAATAATATAGAGGCAAAAAAAATAGTGCTCGTAGATTACATTCCTGAAAAACACAACAAAAATTAATCCAACAACCCTCCCACGTGAATGCTACAGCTATACGCCCTTGACAATTGCAAAAAATACCTTTGTTCCGGGCCATCAGGTCTATAATATTCGCCATTTTTTTCTGTATTATGGGCCGGTACGTCGGATTCTCTTTATCCTCGTTAGCGAGATATTTACGTCCGTCAAGTTGCTATGTGGTAGGAGCCCTGGCAAGGTAAGCCTGGTGATACTATTACGAAATTTTAATGTAACAGACCATGGTATAAGTTCGTTAACAATACAATAGTTAATTAATATTTTTGTTTTGTATCTTAAATTGGGTATACTTTTTGTGAACAGACGAACAATTTATAACTACCTTATATAAGTTAGGAATGATTTACGAATCCCAGATATAAATAATACGATGTTTGTTTGTTAAATAGGTTGGCATTGCGCTCTGGCCATGTATGCTACTTTCTGTGCACGCTGAATTATTTCTGCACATCGTTTCTTTCTCATGAGTCGACAGTCTTGGAAGAAACCTTCGTTTCTAGGGAATCCATTGCTTCCGTCACTGAATGTGACTATGCCTGCAATCCAAAAGATTTAATGTGTTAATTTAGACCTTAACAATCATTTTTATAACAATAATTTGATACCTGGCTTTGCCGGAGTTTTAAAACCTACTTTTTCATAATACTTTCTTACTGCACAGTGAAAAAATATTGAATAATAATATAAAATATAATGTCTCATCTTATTTTTTATTTAAACGGTTATTTCTCAGCTACACAGCTTATATTGGGATTGAATGATCTTGCGGGCTGAAAGTTCCTAATGAACCTTAGAAATTATCACAGCAAAAACACTATGCAAATTTCAGACAGATAGATTATAATATCCTTTATAGATAAGTAAATTATTATCAATTTGGACATCAATGTCAGATTTAAATGTGGATTAATTTTCAAGGATTAACTATCAGATTTAAAATAAGAAAGACAATATTACCAAGACCCCAAATCCTCCCTCCTCTGAATTCCCCTTCGTACTTCATTCCATCTGCTCTCCAAAACACCCCGTGGCCGTGGAACCACCCCTGCATGAACTCGCCTTCAAATCTAATCAAACAAACACAACATGATTACAATCAGCTGGTGGTTGGGCCAATTATTAATAGTGTCACATTTCCCCTCAAACTCTATTGTCACTGACTGTTTGCCTTTATTTGGAACAACAATACGTGACCGCACCAGGACTAAATAAAGTCCTTGAGTCGTTTTCCAACATAAAGTCTTCCAAGAAAGTCTAGAATTTTAATAAAATGGCATTAAAATTTTACGTTACTGTGGCAACACTGAGTAACACCGATTTGGAAAAAATTTTAGAACATTCAGTGTGAGGTTATGCTTGACTCCAGAATTTGATAATTGACATTTACAGGAAAATTATCATAATTTTTTTTTTTTTGCTAATGCTGTGTGTTTCTTCCACTCAATTTAATTAATTTATATTGAACTTCGGAATGCCGAGCTCCTGTCAACTAATCCATATGGATACGCCAGCGCTCAAGGGATACAATTTTTTTATCCAATGGGTACTTTTGGCGCTTGAGAAGTTAAACATCTTAAAATTGCTTCATTGATAAATTCATTATGTACCTACATCAAAAAAAAACTTCCATGCAATGGCCATTCTACACGCTAATATAAAACAATGAGGTAGTTAGAATATGATGTAGGATTATTTCCTTTTAGAAAGTGGCACTAATTTCTAAACCCCGTTTTACGTTGATGTGAAAAATATTCACTTGGACCGTAGTTCTTTTTTAAAGTTACAAGTGCTGTTGGCTGTTCAACACACTTCGTTAGTATGACAGAAGTAAAAGTTCCCATAGCCGTTCCGTACAACGAGCACATAAACCAAAAAAAAGTGTGGGACGCGGACTAGCATCACCAGATCCAACTTCGGGTAGGTGGATTTATTAACCTAAACTTCCCATCTCGATAACACGAAATTTATTTACAGTCAACTCCTTTAAACTACCACTGGCAGGTTCCTGCTTTTTGACATACCTTAATACTAAGGTTTAAGAATCATAATATGAAACAGAAACATTGACATAACGAAAATATGCACACACAGTAAAACAATCTGATAACAAAAGCAGTTGTGATCTGTTAACAAGTCATCAATAACGAATAATTATTGTATGAAAAACAAATGTGAAATCTACGCAAGTTTAAGGGCAGTTTATTAGTACGAGAAACTTTAAAACTTACTTGGCACCATCGGGGAATGTCATAACACCCAAGCCGGAAGACAGTCCATTAGTAAAGGCTCCGTCGTACCTAGTACCGTCTGGCAACACCAGGTGTCCCATCCCGTGCTTCTGTCCTCGGGAGTTCCATTCCCCGATATAGCGAGTCGTATCCTCGTATTTATAGGCCCCTGTCTTTGCCACTCCTGGATCCATCACTGCCAAACAGATTTATATACATAAACACGTCACTATTCAACTATCTCAACCGTTTGGAGCCAGTGAGACTACGGCATATGCAATTGGCGTATTTTGTGAGGTGGAAGGTAGTGGGGAAGGGAAGGTGATGGGGAAGAAGAAGGTTGGGAAGTACCTACCTGGCTATTCAGACCTGGTCACCAAACAAAGCTATTTGAAGCAACATTTTAATTCTGAACGGTGGTTTTACATATTTTAAATATAGTAAAAATATATTATTTTTAATTGATAAATTGTAAAATGAAAAAAAGTAATCAAAGAAAATTTACTTGCGACCTCCGAATTCGTAGCCGAGGATTGTAACCACTCGGCCACGGAAGCCGTTAGATAAATGTAAGTATGAAGTGAACGTCTTCACTAATCAGAAGTTTACACTAACAATCAATTGAAGATTATTAGTTAATATGAGCTACTACCTAGTACCGTCTGATTTTTATCTTTTTAATAAAGTAAATTAATGTAACAACACACACCACAATAAATTTATGAAAAAATCTTCAGAATGTATTTTATTTCACCATCTGAATGCTTATAACTATTCAATTTTAAATATTTGCAAAGAAAGTTAATGAAAATTTTCCATACCTTCAACCATTTTGGATGTTTGTAGGTTAGCTGCACAAATGACAGTGGATATTCATCGATACAAACATTGAAGTGTTTTTCTAAGGTTTCCCAGCGGACAGCCTTGTAATCGAATTAAGTACACAGACTTAGCCCATGTAAACTTCATCACCCTACTTTAAATAATGCTACTAATTGGAAACATTCATATAACTATCTAGAATATTGCTTTTTATGTGGATATCATTAGTTATGTATTAGACAAGGATGGGTTGTTTCACAGAATTTGAAAAATTCATCAAATTTATAAGTTTCCTATTTACGTTCTGTTTTTATCGAAGTCAATTTTGTCAATGTTTAATTAATTATTTATCACATAAAATATTAACTGAATCGGAATTGTATAACTCACTATAATTATGAATAATATTAAAATCTTCAATCTGTAAAATTCACTCGCCATAACAGAGGCATCCATCACATGGCGGTTGAAATAATATTCAAAATGTATCATCCAATGCAAATTTTCTTTGAAATAAAAATAAATAAAAAACGGCGTAACAACCGCCCCATGACTTGTATTTTAACATTGAAATTTGATGAATTTTCCAATTCTGTGAAACAATTCGTTTTTAGTGTTATCTATGGGTTGTCTCGCAAATTTTTTTAAATAATCAACATCTAATAATTTCCAATGGTATTTACCTCTCAATCCCTGCATTATAGACAGCTTTTGGTTCTTCGTACGCAAAGATTTTTACAAGACTGTTACGCAACCTACCAATATATGCTACTCTTTAAAGCTGGTTTCTTTACACGGCACTGCCTGAATTATACTGAACTTGATCATTCTTTAAGTGCAGTCATGGAATTAATACAATGTCAAGGGACTCTAGCGACGAAGACAATAATATTGTTCGTCTTCATACATATTTACAAGCATAAAAAACGATATAAAGATGATTTAAGGTTCATCCAAACAACGAAATAAATGTTAATTGGAGGACATTTGTCGCCACCAAGGAACTACATGAGAATGATGTCAAATTGACTTTTCTTTCGAACCTCAATCCACAACATGTATTCTGGTAAATTATAGTTATATAAACATGGATATTTTCCTACCTCCAGAATGAATTTAACATTCAAATCGTGTTCGAACATCATCTCTGACAAACGAGTAGTAGATGCGAATGCAAGACGTGTAGTGTGCTACCAGTACTATCAGCAGCGTGCAAGTGACGTCAAACCAATAGTCAATGCGTAACATTGTGTGCGAACACTAGCAAAATAGTATGAAGGACACTCACGAGCAGCATGTATGCTACACGACAAACTCGAGTCGCTTGTAAGTATCTCCTTGTATGAATGGCCTTATTGTTACCAATGCCATCTATAAGTAACCTCTTAAACTACTATCTAAGATATCACACCTAGTATTTTATATTTAAGAATATTCTCAGAGGAGCAAATTCCCTTCAATAAAGCTCACCCAGGTTGTACCTGGATATAATTATGGTAAAAAAATTTAAAATAAAAACACAACAGGTTAATAAAATTAATAAAAATACTAGATAGAGATTGAGAAGTAAAAAAATATATAATTTATGTTTAGTTTTTTACACAATACATAATGCCTTTTCATATATTTTTTTAATTAAGATGCAAGTAGCCTATTCAAGTAGATTCTTCATCAACATCATCTTCTTCACTCTCCGAATCAGCAGTTCCTCTTCCACTAGATTCACTTCCCGAATGGTGCTCATCTACTTCCATTTGTTCTTCATTCTGTCGATTGCGTTTCCCGAGATCCTGAATGTATTGCATTGTATACTTGTTAAAATCGCAGCTGTAAAAAAAAAGACAAATTTGTAATTAAGATCTGGGGTTCAAATGTCAATTTCACCAGTTTCACAATTTCAGAAAAATGAACATTTGATGCCTCCATTCGACAGACAAGCATTCAATCATCGAGTCAGCAAGTAATAACAAAATATTATCTGTTTAATTGTGCGGGAAGAACTCACATTTCAGACAGCTGTTGATATTTTCTAGAAAGTGTTTTTTCTAAAGCCAGAAGTGTGGGCATAGCGAACATTCCCTGCAGACGAGAATTGTGTATTGTTGTCGCATAGCTGATCCAATGCAGGTATAACTCTATGTGGCGGCTGTCCTCAAACAAAGTGGAAATCGCTTTGAGAAGCCGGTGCAAGTATTCATCGGGAAGACTTGCAATAGTAAGCTGGACTGAAATAAATTAAAAAAACTAATAAATAAACAATAATTAATTTATTTGTATTAAAAACTAAATCGGTTGCAAGTTCGATGTTACAACAAGGTGTCTGCGGGAAAAGTTGAATTGTTTATATGGGAAAATAAATAATCTTCTACAGAAAAATATTATGGGAAAAAAAGTTGGAATTTAAAAAAACTTATTTATACATTTTACTTGTACCATCATGTAAAATAATCACCTACCGAAGTCAGCGCACTTTACCCCTGGACACCCTGTATAATAATTTAGTGATATTCCATTTATAGATGGTTTTTAAGAAACAAACAGGAAAGATCTGTTCCAGAGCATGGAAAATACTAAGTAATGTGAAACAGTGTAATTTTATTTATGTAACCCTTTGCTTGTCCTTAATTACTATTGATTTATCTGCCACCAATTCATAATTAATAATTAATGAAGAATTTGACGTTTTTAGATTGTGTTACAAAGAATTCGGATATAATAAATCAGATTTAAACATTTTTAAATATTTTAAAATGTCGAGTTAGACTCGACATAAGAGTAGACGGAAGTGACAGCGACAGCACTATGTAATTCTACTATTGTTACTGATTTATTGTAATGATTCGATTTATTTTGGGATGGTTTGCAGCCATAGGTATACAAAAGTATTAACTGTTTGTGCAAACTTACTATCACTGATAGATACTCGTTCAACAGCCTCCTGAATGATTTTCATCTCATTCAGCTGCAGAGCGGCCATCAAGGCCTCCGTCCACTCCTGCTTATTGAGGGCCTCCTTCACCATCTGAGGAGTGGCATTGAGCTGAAGTTCAAACGGCTGGAACACTCCACCTGTGTTCAGGGAATACTGCATCAATCCTTCTGTTGTAGCCACTGAGAAGCTCTGACCAGTGGGAGAGAATTGTACACAGAATACTCGCACCTGAAAGGATTAAATTAAAAATAGTATAATTTACATTGCTATAAAATTAAATTTATAAGGCTGATATCGTGCAGAACAGAACTAAGAAATAAGCAGGGATTTCAATTAGGGAGGCGGGTATGGGTACCGCCGCTCCGGAACCATTTATTGGATAACCGACACATCTGTCATAGGTCACCTCAAGCAGTTCGTTTGGTGACTTAACAGGGCTTGCCGGGTTCATGGGATGAGGTTTATCCGGATCTTGGCGAGCGACGCGTCTGTCCACCAAACGCATGGTGGGCCAGATCAGGAGACTGGTTGAGGGAGAACTTTTGACCACTCCAACAGGGCTTTTTCGGAACAACGCATTCATGAATTTGTAGCAGAAGAATCCAGATTAATTCATTAATAATAAGCAGCTCGACGCTACTTAGGTACGTACTTGCTACTTAGGTACGTACTCGCAGTCGAAATCAAAACAGAGCAACCTACGTACTACAAGCACCTACTTGTCTAACGACGACAATAATATCGCAAGTCGGTCTTTCACATTATGAGAACTCGCCAGAAGGTTCAAGTCTGCCGCCTAGGCATAATTGCCACGCCGCCGAAACTTCGGGAAAGGGCCAGACCGAGCGAGTGGCCTCGATTTAGTTGCCATTTAACTACCTGCTGTTGCCACCAGCCGAACAATATAAATAAGCCCGACGCAGCGAGCATAATTATTAGTATTCAGTATTTACTATCGTCAACAGCTGCTACCTACGAGTACTACGACCTAGTTTCGCGAACATTCCATAGTATTTGTGCATAAATAAACGTGAAATATTGTGAGTGTAAATCAGCTTTCAACTTATAAATAAACACTATACCTGAGTTGGAGAGATCTTTCATTTATACACCACGATAACCACAAATTCATATGTCTGTCACTCCTGGACACACTCCTTCTCCTTCTTTTACTAAAAATACCCTCCACACAGCATCCTAAAGATGACATAGGCCCCGAGGATAATTATTTTCCTCAGGGCCTCCTATGTGGAGCTAATGTAACAAAAAAGAAAATGGCATCTAAAAGAGCCTGATTGATTCTATAATATTATTTAACAAACCTCTGGTTTAAAGTTTCTATCGGCCATGTCGCCTTGCTTCACCCCTGGTAACCTTAGTTTAACATCGCCTCCTTCTAATTCACTCCTTTTCTCCACAAGCATCAGATTTCCAAATTCCGTCAGGTTGCGCCGACTCACAAAATCCTGAAAATATTCAATATTAATTTCTAAATAAAAACATTACATGGATGTAGGTTATAACATGTTATGTTAATGTGAATTTACGGAATTTGTAAAAATAAACTGTATACTTACGCCCATTGCATCTAATGATTTGTTTAATGTGATTTGGAATTTATTTAAAAGTACTGATTCGTTAATACTGTAAATGCAGATATTCTTGGATTGTCCTCCGGCTAAAACACATTTCCCGTCAGCCGAATAACATAGAGATGTGTCCAAATGGACAAAATTCAATTGTATCAATGTCCAAATGGACAAAGTTCAATTGTATCAATGTCCAAATGGACAAAGTTCCAATGGATGAATGTCCAAATGGACAAAGTTCAATTGTATCAATGTCCAAATGGACAAAGTTCAATTGTATCAATGTCCAAATGGACAAATTTCAATTGTATCAATGTCCAAATGGACAAAGTTCATTTGTATCAATGTCCAAATGGACAAAGTTCCAATGGATGAATGTCCAAATGGACAAAATTCAATTGTATCAATGTCCAAATGGACAAAGTTCAATTATATCAATGTCCAAATGGACAAAATTCAATTGAATCAATGTCCAAATGGACAAAGTTCAATTGTATCAATGTCCAAATGGACAAAGTTCAATTGTATCAATGTCCAAATGGACAAAGTTCAATTGTATCAATGTCCAAATGGACAAAGTTCCAATGAATGAAGGTCTAAATGGACAAAGTTCAATTGTATCAATGTCCAAATGGACAAAGTTCAATTATATCAATGTCCAAATGGACAAAATTCAATTATATCAATGTCCAAATGGACAAATTTCAATTGTATCAATGTCCAAATGGACAAAGTTCAATTGTATCAATGTCCAAATGGACAAAGTTCAAATGGATCAATAACCGAATGGATAAAGTTCAAATGGATGAATGTCCAAATGGACAAAGTTCAATTGTATCAATGTCCAAATGGACAAAGTTCAATTGTATCAATGTCCAAATGGACAAAGTTCAATTGTATCAATGTCCAAATGGACAAAGTTCCAATGGATGAATGTCCAAATGGACAAAGTTCAATTGTATCAATGTCCAAATCGACAAAGTTTAATTGTATCAATGTCCAAATGGACAAAGTTCAATTGTATCAATGTCCAAATGGACAAAGTTCAATTGTATCAATGTCCAAATGGACAAAGTTCAATTGTATCAATGTCCAAATGGACAAAGTTCAATTGTATCAATGTCCAAATGGACAAAGTTCCAATGGATGAATGTCCAAATGGACAAAGTTCAATTGTATCAGTGTCCAAATCGACAAAGTTTAATTGTATCAATGTCCAAATGGACAAAGTTCAATTGTATCAATGTCCAAATGGACAAAGTTCAATTGTATCAATGTCCAAATGGACAAAGTTCAATTGTATCAATGTCCAAATGGACAAAGTTCAATTGTATCAATGTCCAAATGGACAAAGTTCAATTGTATCAATGTCCAAATGGACAAAGTTCCAATTAATGAAGGTCTAAATGGACAAAGTTCAATTGCATCAATGTCCAAATGGACAAAGTTCAATTGTTTCAATGTCCAAATGAGCAAATTTCAATTGTATCAATGTCAAATTTTGGACAAAATTCAATTGTATCAATGTCCAAAGACAAAGTTCCAATGAATGAATGTCCAAATGGACAAAATTCAATTGTATCAATGTCCAAATCGACAAAGTTCAATTGTATCAATGTCCAAATGGACAAAGTTCAATTGTATTAATGTCCAAATGGACAAAGTTCCAATGAATGAAGGTCTAAATGGACAAAGTTCAATTGTATCAATGTCCAAATGGACAAAGTTCAATTGTTTCAATGTCCAAATGGACAAAGTTCCAATGAATGAAGGTCTAAATGGACAAAGTTCAATTAAATCAATGTCCAAATGGACAAAGTTCAATTGTATCAATGTCCAAATGGACAAAGTTCAATTGTATCAATGTCCAAATGGACATATTGATACAATTGAATTTTGTCCATTTGGACATTGATACAATTGAACTTTGTCCATTTAGACCTTCATTCATTGGAACTTTGTCCATTTGGACAATGATACAATTGAACTTTGTCCATTTGGACATTGATACAATTGAACTTTGTCCATTTGGACATTCATTCATTGGAACTTTGTCCATTTGGACATTGATTCCATTTGGACATTGATTCATTGGAACATTGTCCATTTTGATACAATTTAACTTTGTCCATTTGGACATTGATACAATTGAACTTTGTCTATTTAGACCTTTATTCATTGGAATTTTGTCGATTTGGACATTGATACAATTGAACTTTGTCCATTTGGACATTGATACAATTGAATTTTGTCCATTTGGATATTCATTCATTGGAACTTTGTCCATTTGGACATTGATACAATTGAACTTTGTCCATTTGGACATTGATTCATTGGAACATTGTCCATTCGGACATTGATACAATTTTACTTTGTCCATTTGGACATTGATACAATTGAACTTTGTCTATTTAGACCTTCATTCATTGGAACTTTGTCGATTTGGACATTGATACAATTGAACTTTGTCCATTTGGACATTGATTCAATTGAATTTTGTCCATTTGGACATTCATTCATTGGAACTTTGTCCATTTGGACATTGATGCAATTGAACTTTGTCCATTTGGACATTGATACAATTGAACTTTGTCCATTTGGCAATTGATTCAATTTAACTTTGTCCATTTGGACATGATCTTTCAACTGTCAAAAAAACAAAATGGCATTTGATGACAAAGTTACATTTGAATTTCTCTGAAACAACCCGCCTTAAATCTTTTAGAAGTGAGCACTTCTTCCATGGGAACCTTATGTGCGGTTTTAATTAATACTCACTGCTAAAATGGAAAGTCTCCAATTAGCCTCCATAAAAAAGATGGTTTTTCTAAAAATACAACTTTATGGAGATTTTGTGACTGAGTTCGATTTGGATAACGATTCTTATCACTATTCCAATATTTCAGCCAGTTTGGTCCCATAGAACCTGAAAAAACTGCTTCTAAAGTTCGAACCCAAGTCTGAAATTAGCGTCCATAAAAATCATGATTTTTCTAAAAATACAACTTTATGGAGATTTTGTAACTGAGTTCGATTTGGATATCGATTCTTATCACTATTCAAAAAATTCAGCCATTTTGGTCGCATAGAACCTGAGAAAACTGCTTCTAAAGTTCGAACCCAAGTCTGAAATTAGAGTCAGTAAAAATCATGATTTTTCTAAAAATACAATTTTATGGAGATTTTGTGACTGATTTCGATTTGTACCATGCTTCTTATCACTTTTCCTAAATTTCAGCCAATTTGGTCCCATAGAACCTGAGAAAACTGCTTCCAAAGTTCGAACCCAAGTCTGAAATTAGCGTCCAAAAAAATTAAAAATTTTCTAAAAATACAACTTTATGGAGATTTTGTGACTGAATTCAATTTGGTTAGCGATTCTTATCAATATTAGAAAATTTCAGCCAGTTTGGTCCCATAGAACCTGAGAAAACTGCTTCCCAAGTTCGAAGATTTTGTGACTGAGTTCGATTTGGTTAACGATTCTTATCACTATTCCAATATTTCAGCCCGTTTGGTCCCTTAAAACCTGAGAAAACTGCTTGCAAAGTTCGAACCCAAGTCTGAAATTTGCGTCACTAAAAATCATAATTTTTCTAAAAATACATTTTTATGGAGATTTTATGACTGATTTCGATTTGTACCATGCTTCTAATAACTTTTCCTTAATTTCAGCCAATTTGGTCCCATAGAACCTGAGAAAACTGCTTACAAAGTTGGAACCCAAGGCTGGAATTAGGCTCCATAAAAAAGATGGTTTTTCTAAAAAGTTAACTTTATGAAGATTTTGTGACTGAGTTCGATTTGGATAACGATTCTTATCACTATTCCAATATTTCAGCCCGTTTGGTCCCTTAAAACCTGAGAAAACTGCTTGCAAAGTTCGAACCCAAGTCTGAAATTTGCGTCACTGAAAATCATAATTTTTCTAAAAATACAACTTTATGGAGATTTTGTGAATGATTTCGATTTGTACCATGCTTCTTATCCTTTTTCCTAAATTTCAGCCAATTTGGTCCATAGAACCTGACAAAACTGCTTCAAAAGTTCGAACCCAAGTCTGAAATTAGCGTCCATCAAAATAATAATTTTTCTTAAAATAAAATTTTATGGAGATTTTGTGACTGAATTCAATTTGGTTAGCGATTCTTATCAATATTAGAAAATTTCAGCCAGTTTGGTCCCATAGAACCTGAGAAAACTGCTTCCCAAGTTTGAACCCAAGGCTGAAATTAGGCTCCATAAAAAAGATGGTTTTTCTTAAAATTAAACTTTATGAAGATTTTGTGACTGAGTTCGATTTGGTTAACGATTCTTATCACTATTCCATTATTTCAGCCAGTTTGGTCGCATAGAACCTGAGAAAACTGCTTCTAAATTTCGAACCCAAGTCTGAAATTAGCGTCCATAAAAATCATAATTTTTCTAAAAATACAACTTTATGGAGATTTGTAACTGATTTCGATTTGTACCATGCTTCTTATCGCTTTTCCTTAATTTCAGCCAATTTAGTCCCATACAACCTGAGAAAACTGCTTACAAAGTTCGAACCCAAGGCTGAAATAAGGCTCCATAAAAAGGATGGTTTTTCTAAAAAGACAACTTTATGAGAATTTTTGACTGAGTTCGATTTGGATAACGATTCTTATCACTATTCCAATATTTCAGCCCGTTTGGTCCCTTAAAACCTGAGAAAACTGCTTGCAAAGTTCGAACCCAAGTCTGAAATTTGCGTCACTAAAAATCATAATTTTTCTAAAAATACATTTTTATGGAGATTTTATGACTGATTTCGATTTGTACCATGCTTCTAATAACTTTTCCTAAATTTCAGCCAATTTGGTCCATAGAACCTGACAAAACTGCTTCAAAAGTTCGAACCCAAGTCTGAAATTAGCGTCCATCAAAATAATAATTTTTCTTAAAATAAAATTTTATGGAGATTTTGTGACTGAATTCAATTTGGTTAGCGATTCTTATGACTATTTCGAAATTTCAGCCAGTTTGGTCACATAGAACCTGGGAAAACTGCTTCTAAAGTTCGAACCCAAGTTTGAAATTAGCGTCAGTAAAAATCATAATTTTTCTAAAAATACAACTTTATGGAGATTTTGTGAATGATTTCGATTTGTACCATGCTTCTTATCACTTTTCCTAAATTTCAGCCAATTTGGTCCATAGAACCTGAGAAAACTGCTTCAAAAGTTCGAACCCAAGTCTGAAATTAGCGTCCATCAAAATAATAATTTTTCTTAAAATAAAATTTTATGGAGATTTTGTGACTGAATTCAATTTGGTTAGCGATTCTTATGACTATTTCGAAATTTCAGCCAGTTTGGTCACATAGAACCTGGGAAAACTGCTTCTAAAGTTCGAACCCAAGTTTGAAATTAGCGTCAGTAAAAATCATAATTTTTCTAAAAATACAACTTTATGGAGATTTGTAACTGATTTCGATTTGTACCATGCTTCTTATCACTTTTCCTTAATTTCAGCCAATTTAGTCCCATACAACCTGAGAAAACTGCTTACAAAGTTCGAACCCAAGGCTGAAATAAGGCTCCATAAAAAAGATGGTTTTTCTAAAAAGACAACTTTATGAAGATTTTTTGACTGAGTTCGATTTGGATGGCGATTCTTATCACTATTCCAATATTTCAGCCCGTTTGGTCCCTTAAAACCTGAGAAAACTGCTTGCAAAGTTCGAACCCAAGTCTGAAATTTGCGTCACTAAAAATCATAATTTTTCTAAAAATACATTTTTATGGAGATTTTATGACTGATTTCGATTTGTACCATGCTTCTAATAACTTTTCCTTAATTTCTGCCAATTTGGTCCCATAGAACCTGAGAAAACTGCTTACAAAGTTGGAACCCAAGGCTGGAATTAGGCTCCATAAAAAAGATGGTTTTTCTAAAAAGTTAACTTTATGAAGATTTTGTGACTGATTTCGATTTGGATAACGATTCTTATCACTATTCCAATATTTCAGCCCGTTTGGTCCCTTAAAACCTGAGAAAACTGCTTGCAAAGTTCGAACCCAAGTCTGAAATTTGCGTCACTGAAAATCATAATTTTTCTAAAAATACAACTTTATGGAGATTTTGTGAATGATTTCGATTTGTACCATGCTTCTTATCCTTTTTCCTAAATTTCAGCCAATTTGGTCCATAGAACCTGACAAAACTGCTTCAAAAGTTCGAACCCAAGTCTGAAATTAGCGTCCATCAAAATAATAATTTTTCTTAAAATAAAATTTTATGGAGATTTTGTGACTGAATTCAATTTGGTTAGCGATTCTTATCAATATTAGAAAATTTCAGCCAGTTTGGTCCCATAGAACCTGAGAAAACTGCTTCCCAAGTTTGAACCCAAGGCTGAAATTAGGCTCCATAAAAAAGATGGTTTTTCTTAAAATTAAACTTTATGAAGATTTTGTGACTGAGTTCGATTTGGTTAACGATTCTTATCACTATACCATTATTTCAGCCAGTTTGGTCGCATAGAACCTGAGAAAACTGCTTCTAAATTTCGAACCCAAGTCTGAAATTAGCGTCCATAAAAATCATAATTTTTCTAAAAATACAACTTTATGGAGATTTGTAACTGATTTCGATTTGTACCATGCTTCTTATCACTTTTCCTTAATTTCAGCCAATTTAGTCCCATACAACCTGAGAAAACTGCTTACAAAGTTCGAACCCAAGGCTGAAATAAGGCTCCATAAAAAGGATGGTTTTTCTAAAAAGACAACTTTATGAGAATTTTTGACTGAGTTCGATTTGGATAACGATTCTTATCACTATTCCAATATTTCAGCCCGTTTGGTCCCTTAAAACCTGAGAAAACTGCTTGCAAAGTTCGAACCCAAGTCTGAAATTTGCGTCACTAAAAATCATAATTTTTCTAAAAATACATTTTTATGGAGATTTTATGACTGATTTCGATTTGTACCATGCTTCTAATAACTTTTCCTAAATTTCAGCCAATTTGGTCCATAGAACCTGACAAAACTGCTTCAAAAGTTCGAACCCAAGTCTGAAATTAGCGTCCATCAAAATAATAATTTTTCTTAAAATAAAATTTTATGGAGATTTTGTGACTGAATTCAATTTGGTTAGCGATTCTTATGACTATTTCGAAATTTCAGCCAGTTTGGTCACATAGAACCTGGGAAAACTGCTTCTAAAGTTCGAACCCAAGTTTGAAATTAGCGTCAGTAAAAATCATAATTTTTCTAAAAATACAACTTTATGGAGATTTTGTGAATGATTTCGATTTGTACCATGCTTCTTATCCTTTTTCCTAAATTTCAGCCAATTTGGTCCATAGAACCTGACAAAACTGCTTCTAAAGTTCGTACCCAAGATTTTTACTGACGATAATTTCAGACTTGGGTTCGAACTTTAGAAGCAGTTTTCTCAGGTTCTATGCGACCAAAATGGCTGAAATTTTTGAATAGTGATAAGAATCGTAATAGCAATAAACGCCCGGGTTTCCGGCAATTAATTAATAATAATAATAATAATCGATATCCAAATCGAACTCAGTTACAAAATCTCCATAAAGTTGTATTTTTAGAAAAATCATGATTTTTATGGACGCTAATTTCAGACTTGGGTTCGAACTTTAGAAGCAGTTTTTTCAGGTTCTATGGGACCAAACTGGCTGAAATATTGGAATAGTGATAAGAATCGTTATCCAAATCGAACTCAGTCACAAAATCTCCATAAAGTTGTATTTTTAGAAAAATTATGATTTTTATGGACGCTTATTTCAGACTTGGGTTCGAAATTTGGAAGCAGTTTTCTCAGGTTCTATGGGACCAAACTGGCTGAAATTTTGTAATAGTGATAAGAATCGCAATCAAAATCGAACTCAGTCACAAAATCTCCATAAAGTCGTATTTTTAGAAAAATTATGATTTTTATGGACGCTAATTTCAGACTTGGGTTCGAAATTTAGAAGCAGTTTTCTCAGGTTCTATGCGACCAAACTGGCTGAAATAATGGAATAGTGATAAGAATCGTTAACCAAATCGAACTCAGTCACAAAATCTTCATAAAGTTTAATTTTAAGAAAAACCATCTTTTTTATGGAGTCTAATTTGAGACTTGGGTACGAACTTTAGAAGCAGTCTTCTCAGGTTCTATGCAACCAAACTGGCAGAAATTTTGAAATAGTGATAAGAATCGCTATCCAAATCGAATTCAGTCACAAAATCTCCATAAAGTTCTCTTTTTAGAAAAACCATCATTTTTATGGAGCTTTTCCAGCCATGGGATCCGACTTTGGAAGCAGTTTTCTCAGGTCGTATGGGACTAAATTGGCTGAAATTAAGGAAAATTGATAAGAAGCATGGGACAAATCGAAATCAGTTACAAATCTCCATAAAGTTGTATTTTTAGAAAAATTATGATTTTTATGGACGCACATTTCAGACTTGGGTTCGAACTTTGAAAGCAGTTTTCTCAGGTTTTATGGGACCAAACGGGCTGAAATATTGGAATAGTGATAAGAATCGTTAACCAAATCGAACTCAGTCACAAAATCTGCATAAAGTTTAATTATAAGAAAAACCATCTTTTTTATGGAGCCTAATTTCAGCCTTGGGTTCAAACTTGGGAAGCAGTTTTCTCAGGTTCTATGGGACCAAACTGGCTGAAATTTTCTAATATTGATAAGAATCGCTAACCAAATTGAATTCAGTCACAAAATCTCCATAAAGTTGTATTTTTAGAAAATTTTTAATTTTTTTGGACGCTAATTTCAGACTTGGGTTCGAACTTTGGAAGCAGTTTTCTCAGGTTCTATGGGACCAAATTGGCTGAAATTTAGGAAAAGTGATAAGAAGCATGGTACAAATCGAAATCAGTCACAAAATCTCCATAAAATTGTATTTTTAGAAAAATTATTATTTTTATGGACGCTTATTTCAGACTTGGGTTCGAAATTTGGAAGCAGTTTTCTCAGGTTCTATGGGACCAAACTGGCTGAAATTTTGTAATAGTGATAAGAATCGCAATCAAAATCGAACTCAGTCACAAAATCTCCATAAAGTCGTATTTTTAGAAAAATTATGATTTTTATGGACGCTAATTTCAGACTTGGGTTCGAACTTTAGAAGCAGTTTTCTCAGGTTCTATGCGACCAAACTGGCTGAAATTTCGAAATAGTCATAAGAATCGCTAACCAAATTGAATTCAGTCACAAAATCTCCATAAAATTTTATTTTAAGAAAAATTATTATTTTGATGGACGCTAATTTCAGACTTGGGTTCGAACTTTTGAAGCAGTTTTGTCAGGTTCTATGGACCAAATTGGCTGAAATTTAGGAAAAGTTATTAGAAGCATGGTACAAATCGAAATCAGTCATAAAATCTCCATAAAAATGTATTTTTAGAAAAATTATGATTTTTAGTGACGCAAATTTCAGACTTGGGTTCGAACTTTGCAAGCAGTTTTCTCAGGTTTTAAGGGACCAAACGGGCTGAAATATTGGAATAGTGATAAGAATCGTTATCCAAATCGAACTCAGTCAAAAAATTCTCATAAAGTTGTCTTTTTAGAAAAACCATCTTTTTTATGGAGCCTTATTTCAGCCTTGGGTTCGAACTTTGTAAGCAGTTTTCTCAGGTTGTATGGGACTAAATTGGCTGAAATTAAGGAAAAGTGATAAGAAGCATGGTACAAATCGAAATCAGTTACAAATCTCCATAAAGTTGTATTTTGAGAAAAATTATTATTTTGATGGACGCTAATTTCAGACTTGGGTTCGAACTTTTGAAGCAGTTTTGTCAGGTTCTATGGACCAAATAGGCTGAAATTTAGGAAAAAGGATAAGAAGCATGGTACAAATCGAAATCATTCACAAAATCTCCATAAAGTTGTATTTTTAGAAAAATTATGATTTTTAGTGACCCAAATTTCAGACTTGGGTTCGAACTTTGCAAGCAGTTTTCTCAGGTTTTAAGGGACCAAACGGGCTGAAATATTGGAATAGTGATAAGAATCGTTATCCAAATCGAACTCAGTCACAAAATCTCCATAAAGTTGTATTTTTAGAAAAACCATCTTTTTTATCGAGGCTAATTGGAGACTTGGGTTCGAACTTTAGAAGCAGTTTTCTCAGGTTCTATGCGACCAAAATGGCTGAAATTTTTGAATAGTGATAAGAATCGATATCCAAATCGAACTCAGTTACAAAATCTCCATAAAGTTGTATTTTTAGGAAAATCATGATTTTTATGGACGCTAATTTCAGACATGGGTTCGAACTTTAGAAGCAGTTTTTTCAGGTTCTATGGGACCAAACTGGCTGAAATATTGGAATAAAGATAAGAATCGTTATCCAAATCTAACTCAGTCACAAAATCTCCATTAAGTTGTATTTTTAGAAAAACCATCTTTTTTATGGAGGCTAATTTGAGACTTGGGTACGAACTTTAGAAGCAGTTTTCTCAGGTTCTATGCAACCAAACTGGCTGAAATTTTGAAATAGTGATAAGAATCGCTATCCAAATCGAATTCAGTCACAAAATCTCCATAAAAGTGAATTTTTTAAAAAATTATGATTTATATGGGCGCTTATTTCAGACTTGGGTTCTCGAACTCTAAAAGCAGTTTTCTCAGGTTCTAAGGGACCAAATTGGCTGAAATTTAGGAAAAGTTATAAGAAGCATGGTACAAATCGAAATCAGTCATAAAATCTCCATAAAAAAGTATTTTTAGAAAAATTATGATTTTTAGTGACGCAAATTTCAGACTTGGGTTCGAACTTTGCAAGCAGTTTTCTCAGGTTTTAAGGGACCAAACGGGCTGAAATATTGGAATAGTGATAAGAATCGTTATCCAAATCGAACTCAGTCAAAAAATCTTCATAAAGTTGTCTTTTTAGAAAAACCATCTTTTTTATGGAGCCTTATTTCAGCCTTGGGTTCGAACTTTGTAAGCAGTTTTCTCAGGTTGTATGGGACTAAATTGGCTGAAATTAAGGAAAAGTGATAAGAAGCATGGTACAAATCGAAATCAGTTACAAATCTCCATAAAGTTGTATTTTTAGAAAAATTATGATTTTTACTGACGCTAATTTCAGACTTGGGTTCGAACTTTAGAAGCAGTTTTCCCAGGTTCTATGTGACCAAACTGGCTGAAATTTCGAAATAGTCATAAGAATCGCTAACCAAATTGAATTCAGTCACAAAATCTCCATAAAATTTTATTTTAAGAAAAATTATTATTTTGATGGACGCTAATTTCAGACTTGGGTTCGAACTTTTGAAGCAGTTTTCTCAGGTTCTATGGACCAAATTGGCTGAAATTTAGGAAAAGTGATAAGAAGCATGGTACAAATCGAAATCATTCACAAAATCTCCATAAAGTTGTATTTTTAGAAAAATTAGGATTTTTAGTGACGCAAATTTCAGACTTGGGTTCGAACTTTGCAAGCAGTTTTCTCAGGTTTTAAGGGACCAAACGGGCTGAAATATTGGAATAGTGATAAGAATCGTTATCCAAATCGAACTCAGTCATAAAATCTCCATTAAGTTGTATTTTTAGAAAAACCATCTTTTTTATTGAGCCTAATTTCAGCCTTGGGTTCGAACTTTGGAAGCAGTTTTTTCTGGTTTTAAGGAACCAAACGGGCTGAAATATTGGAATAGTGATAAGAATCGTTATCCAAATCGAACTCATTCAAAAAATCTTCATAAAGTTGTCTTTTTAGAAAAACCATCTTTTTATGGAGCCTTATTTCAGCCTTGGGTTCGAACTTTGTAAGCAGTTTCCTCAGGTTGTATGGGACTAAATTGGCTGAAATTAAGGAAAAGTGATAAGAAGCATGGTACAAATCGAAATCAGTTACAAATCTCCATTAAGTTGTATTTTTAGAAAAATTATGATTTTTACTGACGCTAATTTCAGACTTGGGTTCGAACTTTAGAAGCAGTTTTCTCAGGTTCTATGCGACCAAACTGGCTGAAATTTCGAAAAAGTCATAAGAATCGCTAACCAAATTGAATTCAGTCACAAAATCTCCATAAAGTTGTATTCTTAGAAAAATTTTAATTTTTTTGGACGCTAATTTCAGACTTGGGTTCGAACTTTGGAAGCAGTTTTCTCAGATTCTATGGGACGAAATTGGCTGAAATTTAAGAAAAGTGATAAGAAGGATGGTACAAATCGAAATCAGTCACAAAATCTCCATTAAATTGTATTTTTAGAAAAATCATGATTTTTACTGACGCTAATTTCAGACTTGGGTTCGAACTTTAGAAGCAGTTTTCTCAGGTTCTATGCGACCAAAATGGCTGAAATTTTTGAATAGTGATAAGAATCGATATCCAAATCGAACTCAGTTACAAAATCTCCATAAAGTTGTATTTTTCGAAAAATCATGATTTTTATGGACGCTAATTTCAGATTTGGGTTCGAACTTTAGAAGCAGTTTTCTCAGGTTCTATGGGACCAAACTGGCTGAAATATTGGAATAGTGATAAGAATCGTTATCCTAATCGAACTCAGTCACAAAATCTCCATAAAGTTGTATTTTTAGAAAAACCATCTTTTTTATGGAGGCTAATTGGAGACTTGGGTTCGAACTTTAGAAGCAGTTTTCTCAGGTTCTATGCAACCAAACTGGCTGAAATTTTGTAATAGTGATAAGAATCGCTATCCAAATCGAACTCAGTCATAAAATCTCCATAAAGTTGTAGAAAAATTATGATTTTTATGGACGCAAATTTCAGACTTGGGTTCAAACTTTAGAAGCCATTTTCTCAGGTTCTATGGAACCAAACGGGCTGAAATATTGGAAAAGTTATAAGAAGCATGGTACAAATCGAAATCAGTCATAAAATCTCCATAAAAAAGTATTTTTAGAAAAATTATGATTTTTAGTGACGTAAATTTCAGACTTGGGTTCGAACTTTGCAAGCAGTTTTCTCAGGTTTTAAGGGACCAAACGGGCCGAAATATTGGAATAGTGATAAGAATCGTTATCCAAATCGAACTCAGTCAAAAAATCTTCATAAAGTTGTCTTTTTAGAAAAACCATCTTTTTTATGGAGCCTTATTTCAGCCTTGGGTTCGAACTTTGTAAGCAGTTTTCTCAGGTTGTATGGGACTAAATTGGCTGAAATTAAGGAAAAGTGATAAGAAGCATGGTACAAATCGAAATCAGTTACAAATCTCCATAAAGTTGTATTTTTAGAAAAATTATGATTTTTACTGACGCTAATTTCAGACTTGGGTTCGAACTTTAGAAGCAGTTTTCCCAGGTTCTATGTGACCAAACTGGCTGAAATTTCGAAATAGTCATAAGAATCGCTAACCAAATTGAATTCAGTCACAAAATCTCCATAAAATTTTATTTTAAGAAAAATTATTATTTTGATGGACGCTAATTTCAGACTTGGGTTCGAACTTTTGAAGCAGTTTTCTCAGGTTCTATGGACCAAATTGGCTGAAATTTAGGAAAAGTGATAAGAAGCATGGTACAAATCGAAATCATTCACAAAATCTCCATAAAGTTGTATTTTTAGAAAAATTAGGATTTTTAGTGACGCAAATTTCAGACTTGGGTTCGAACTTTGCAAGCAGTTTTCTCAGGTTTTATGGGACCAAACGGGCTGAAATATTGGAATAGTGATAAGAATCGTTATCCAAATCGAACTCAGTCACAAAATCTCCATTAAGTTGTATTTTTAGAAAAACCATCTTTTTTATTGAGCCTAATTTCAGCCTTGGGTTCGAACTTTGGAAGCAGTTTTTTCAGGTTTTAAGGAACCAAACGGGCTGAAATATTGGAATAGTGATAAGAATCGTTATCCAAATCGAACTCAGTCAAAAAATCTTCATAAAGTTGTCTTTTTAGAAAAACCATCTTTTTATGGAGCCTTATTTCAGCCTTGGGTTCGAACTTTGTAAGCAGTTTCCTGAGGTTGTATGGGACTAAATTGGCTGAAATTAAGGAAAAGTGATAAGAAGCATGGTACAAATCGAAATCAGTTACAAATCTCCATTAAGTTGTATTTTTAGAAAAATTATGATTTTTACTGACGCTAATTTCAGACTTGGGTTCGAACTTTAGAAGCAGTTTTCTCAGGTTCTATGCGACCAAACTGGCTGAAATTTTGAAATAGTGATAAGAATCGCTATCCAAATCGAATTCAGTCACAAAATCTCCATAAAAGTGAATTTTTTAAAAAATTATGATTTATATGGGCGCTTATTTCAGACTTGGGTTCTCGAACTCTAAAAGCAGTTTTCTCAGGTTCTAAGGGACCAAATTGGCTGAAATTTAGGAAAAGTTATAAGAAGCATGGTACAAATCGAAATCAGTCATAAAATCTCCATAAAAAAGTATTTTTAGAAAAATTATGATTTTTAGTGACGCAAATTTCAGACTTGGGTTCGAACTTTGCAAGCAGTTTTCTCAGGTTTTAAGGGACCAAACGGGCTGAAATATTGGAATAGTGATAAGAATCGTTATCCAAATCGAACTCAGTCAAAAAATCTTCATAAAGTTGTCTTTTTAGAAAAACCATATTTTTTATGGAGCCTTATTTCAGCCTTGGGTTCGAACTTTGTAAGCAGTTTTCTCAGGTTGTATGGGACTAAATTGGCTGAAATTAAGGAAAAGTGATAAGAAGCATGGTACAAATCGAAATCAGTTACAAATCTCCATAAAGTTGTATTTTTAGAAAAATTATGATTTTTACTGACGCTAATTTCAGACTTGGGTTCGAACTTTAGAAGCAGTTTTCCCAGGTTCTATGTGACCAAACTGGCTGAAATTTCGAAATAGTCATAAGAATCGCTAACCAAATTGAATTCAGTCACAAAATCTCCATAAAATTTTATTTTAAGAAAAATTATTATTTTGATGGACGCTAATTTCAGACTTGGGTTCGAACTTTTGAAGCAGTTTTCTCAGGTTCTATGGACCAAATTGGCTGAAATTTAGGAAAAGTGATAAGAAGCATGGTACAAATCGAAATCATTCACAAAATCTCCATAAAGTTGTATTTTTAGAAAAATTAGGATTTTTAGTGACGCAAATTTCAGACTTGGGTTCGAACTTTGCAAGCAGTTTTCTCAGGTTTTATGGGACCAAACGGGCTGAAATATTGGAATAGTGATAAGAATCGTTATCCAAATCGAACTCAGTCACAAAATCTCCATTAAGTTGTATTTTTAGAAAAACCATTTTTTTTATTGAGCCTAATTTCAGCCTTGGGTTCGAACTTTGGAAGCAGTTTTTTCTGGTTTTAAGGAACCAAACGGGCTGAAATATTGGAATAGTGATAAGAATCGTTATCCAAATCGAACTCATTCAAAAAATCTTCATAAAGTTGTCTTTTTAGAAAAACCATCTTTTTATGGAGCCTTATTTCA
The DNA here is from genome assembly GCF_061612785.1 of Hesperophylax consimilis. NCBI lineage: Eukaryota > Metazoa > Arthropoda > Insecta > Trichoptera > Limnephilidae > Hesperophylax > Hesperophylax consimilis. The sequence continues at coordinate 42,103 of NW_028301299.1, forward strand.
GCCTTGGGTTCGAACTTTGTAAGCAGTTTCCTCAGGTTGTATGGGACTAAATTGGCTGAAATTAAGGAAAAGTGATAAGAAGCATGGTACAAATCGAAATCAGTTACAAATCTCCATAAAGTTGTATTTTGAGAAAAATTATGATTTTTATGGACGCTAATTTCAGACTTGGGTTCGAAATTTAGAAGCAGTTTTCTCAGGTTCTATGCGACCAAACTGGCTGAAATTTCGAAATAGTCATAAGAATCGCTAACCAAATTGAATTCAGTCACAAAATCTCCATAAAATTTTATTTTAAGAAAAATTATTATTTTGATGGACGCTAATTTCAGACTTGGGTTCGAACTTTTGAAGCAGTTTTGTCAGGTTCTATGGACCAAATAGGCTGAAATTTAGGAAAAAGGATAAGAAGCATGGTACAAATCGAAATCATTCACAAAATCTCCATAAAGTTGTATTTTTAGAAAAATTATGATTTTTAGTGACCCAAATTTCAGACTTGGGTTCGAACTTTGCAAGCAGTTTTCTCAGGTTTTAAGGGACCAAACGGGCTGAAATATTGGAATAGTGATAAGAATCGTTATCCAAATCGAACTCAGTCACAAAATCTCCATAAAGTTGTATTTTTAGAAAAACCATCTTTTTTATGGAGGCTAATTGGAGACTTGGGTTCGAACTTTAGAAGCAGTTTTCTCAGGTTCTATGCGACCAAAATGGCTGAAATTTTTGAATAGTGATAAGAATCGATATCCAAATCGAACTCAGTTACAAAATCTCCATAAAGTTGTATTTTTAGGAAAATCATGATTTTTATGGACGCTAATTTCAGACATGGGTTCGAACTTTAGAAGCAGTTTTTTCAGGTTCTATGGGACCAAACTGGCTGAAATATTGGAATAAAGATAAGAATCGTTATCCAAATCTAACTCAGTCACAAAATCTCCATTAAGTTGTATTTTTAGAAAAACCATCTTTTTTATGGAGCCTAATTCCAGCCTTGGGTTCCAACTTTGTAAGCAGTTTTCTCAGGTTGTATGGGACTAAATTGGCTGAAATTAAGGAAAGGTGATAAGAAGCATGGTACAAATCGAAATCAGTTACAAATCTCCATAAAGTTGTATTTTTAGAAAAATTATGATTTTTATGGACGCTAATTTCAGACTTGGGTTCGAACTTTAGAAGCAGTTTTCTCAGTTTCTATGGGACCAAACTGGCTGAAATATTGGAATAGTGATAAGAATCGATATCCAAATTGAACTCAGTCACAAAATCTCCATAAAGTTGTATTTTTAGAAAAATCATGATTTTTATGGACGCTAATTTCAGACTTGGGTTCGAACTTTAGAAACAGTTTTCTCAGGTTCTATGCGACCAAACTGGCTGAAATTTTGAAATAGTGATAAGAATCGCTATCCAAATCGAATTCAGTCACAAAATCTCCATAAAAGTGAATTTTTTAAAAAATTATGATTTATATGGGCGCTTATTTCAGACTTGGGTTCTCGAACTCTAAAAGCAGTTTTCTCAGGTTCTAAGGGACCAAATTGGCTGAAATTTAGGAAAAGTTATAAGAAGCATGGTACAAATCGAAATCAGTCATAAAATCTCCATAAAAAAGTATTTTTAGAAAAATTATGATTTTTAGTGACGCAAATTTCAGACTTGGGTTCGAACTTTGCAAGCAGTTTTCTCAGGTTTTAAGGGACCAAACGGGCTGAAATATTGGAATAGTGATAAGAATCGTTATCCAAATCGAACTCAGTCAAAAAATCTTCATAAAGTTGTCTTTTTAGAAAAACCATCTTTTTTATGGAGCCTTATTTCAGCCTTGGGTTCGAACTTTGTAAGCAGTTTTCTCAGGTTGTATGGGACTAAATTGGCTGAAATTAAGGAAAAGTGATAAGAAGCATGGTACAAATCGAAATCAGTTACAAATCTCCATAAAGTTGTATTTTTAGAAAAATTATGATTTTTACTGACGCTAATTTCAGACTTGGGTTCGAACTTTAGAAGCAGTTTTCCCAGGTTCTATGTGACCAAACTGGCTGAAATTTCGAAATAGTCATAAGAATCGCTAACCAAATTGAATTCAGTCACAAAATCTCCATAAAATTTTATTTTAAGAAAAATTATTATTTTGATGGACGCTAATTTCAGACTTGGGTTCGAACTTTTGAAGCAGTTTTCTCAGGTTCTATGGACCAAATTGGCTGAAATTTAGGAAAAGTGATAAGAAGCATGGTACAAATCGAAATCATTCACAAAATCTCCATAAAGTTGTATTTTTAGAAAAATTAGGATTTTTAGTGACGCAAATTTCAGACTTGGGTTCGAACTTTGCAAGCAGTTTTCTCAGGTTTTATGGGACCAAACGGGCTGAAATATTGGAATAGTGATAAGAATCGTTATCCAAATCGAACTCAGTCACAAAATCTCCATTAAGTTGTATTTTTAGAAAAACCATCTTTTTTATTGAGCCTAATTTCAGCCTTGGGTTCGAACTTTGGAAGCAGTTTTTTCTGGTTTTAAGGAACCAAACGGGCTGAAATATTGGAATAGTGATAAGAATCGTTATCCAAATCGAACTCATTCAAAAAATCTTCATAAAGTTGTCTTTTTAGAAAAACCATCTTTTTATGGAGCCTTATTTCAGCCTTGGGTTCGAACTTTGTAAGCAGTTTCCTCAGGTTGTATGGGACTAAATTGGCTGAAATTAAGGAAAAGTGATAAGAAGCATGGTACAAATCGAAATCAGTTACAAATCTCCATTAAGTTGTATTTTTAGAAAAATTATGATTTTTACTGACGCTAATTTCAGACTTGGGTTCGAACTTTAGAAGCAGTTTTCTCAGGTTCTATGCGACCAAACTGGCTGAAATTTCGAAAAAGTCATAAGAATCGCTAACCAAATTGAATTCAGTCACAAAATCTCCATAAAGTTGTATTCTTAGAAAAATTTTAATTTTTTTGGACGCTAATTTCAGACTTGGGTTCGAACTTTGGAAGCAGTTTTCTCAGATTCTATGGGACGAAATTGGCTGAAATTTAGGAAAAGTGATAAGAAGGATGGTACAAATCGAAATCAGTCACAAAATCTCCATTAAATTGTATTTTTAGAAAAATCATGATTTTTACTGACGCTAATTTCAGACTTGGGTTCGAACTTTAGAAGCAGTTTTCTCAGGTTCTATGCGACCAAAATGGCTGAAATTTTTGAATAGTGATGAGAATCGATATCCAAATCGAACTCAGTTACAAAATCTCCATAAAGTTGTATTTTTCGAAAAATCATGATTTTTATGGACGCTAATTTCAGATTTGGGTTCGAACTTTAGAAGCAGTTTTCTCAGGTTCTATGGGACCAAACTGGCTGAAATATTGGAATAGTGATAAGAATCGCTATCCAAATCGAACTCAGTCATAAAATCTCCATAAAGTTGTATTTTTAGGAAAATCATGATTTTTATGGACGCTAATTTCAGATTTGGGTTCGAACTTTAGAAGCAGTTTTCTCAGGTTCTATGGGACCAAACTGGCTGAAATATTGGAATAGTGATAAGAATCGTTATCCTAATCGAACTCAGTCACAAAATCTCCATAAAGTTGTATTTTTAGAAAAACCATCTTTTTTATTGAGCCTAATTTCAGCCTTGGGTTCGAACTTTGGAAGCAGTTTTTTCTGGTTTTAAGGAACCAAACGGGCTGAAATATTGGAATAGTGATAAGAATCGTTATCCAAATCGAACTCATTCAAAAAATCTTCATAAAGTTGTCTTTTTAGAAAAACCATCTTTTTATGGAGCCTTATTTCAGCCTTGGGTTCGAACTTTGTAAGCAGTTTCCTCAGGTTGTATGGGACTAAATTGGCTGAAATTAAGGAAAAGTGATAAGAAGCATGGTACAAATCGAAATCAGTTACAAATCTCCATAAAGTTGTATTTTGAGAAAAATTATGATTTTTATGGACGCTAATTACAGACATGGGTTCGAAATTTAGAAGCAGTTTTCTCAGGTTCTATGCTACCAAACTGGCTGAAATTTCGAAATAGTCATAAGAATCGCTAACCAAATTGAATTCAGTCACAAAATCTCCATAAAATTTTATTTTAAGAAAAATTATTATTTTGATGGACGCTAATTTCAGACTTGGGTTCGAACTTTTGAAGCAGTTTTGTCAGGTTCTATGGACCAAATAGGCTGAAATTTAGGAAAAAGGATAAGAAGCATGGTACAAATCGAAATCATTCACAAAATCTCCATAAAGTTGTATTTTTAGAAAAATTATGATTTTTAGTGACCCAAATTTCAGACTTGGGTTCGAACTTTGCAAGCAGTTTTCTCAGGTTTTAAGGGACCAAACGGGCTGAAATATTGGAATAGTGATAAGAATCGTTATCCAAATCGAACTCAGTCACAAAATCTCCATAAAGTTGTATTTTTAGAAAAACCATCTTTCTTATGGAGGCTAATTGGAGACTTGGGTTCGAACTTTAGAAGCAGTTTTCTCAGGTTCTATGCGACCAAAATGGCTGAAATTTTTGAATAGTGATAAGAATCGATATCCAAATCGAACTCAGTTACAAAATCTCCATAAAGTTGTATTTTTAGGAAAATCATGATTTTTATGGACGCTAATTTCAGACATGGGTTCGAACTTTAGAAGCAGTTTTTTCAGGTTCTATGGGACCAAACTGGCTGAAATATTGGAATAAAGATAAGAATCGTTATCCAAATCTAACTCAGTCACAAAATCTCCATTAAGTTGTATTTTTAGAAAAACCATCTTTTTTATGGAGCCTAATTCCAGCCTTGGGTTCCAACTTTGTAAGCAGTTTTCTCAGGTTGTATGGGACTAAATTGGCTGAAATTAAGGAAAGGTGATAAGAAGCATGGTACAAATCGAAATCAGTTACAAATCTCCATAAAGTTGTATTTTTAGAAAAATTATGATTTTTATGGACGCTAATTTCAGACTTGGGTTCGAACTTTAGAAGCAGTTTTCTCAGTTTCTATGGGACCAAACTGGCTGAAATATTGGAATAGTGATAAGAATCGATATCCAAATTGAACTCAGTCACAAAATCTCCATAAAGTTGTATTTTTAGAAAAATCATGATTTTTATGGACGCTAATTTCAGACTTGGGTTCGAACTTTAGAAACAGTTTTCTCAGGTTCTATGGGACCAAACTGGCTGAAATATACGAATAGTGATAAGAATCGTTATCCAAATCGAACTCTGTCACAAAATCTCCATAAAGTTGTATTTTTAGAAAAACCATCTTTTTTATGGAGGCTAATTTGAGACTTGGGTTCGAACTTTAGAAGCAGTTTTCTCAGGTTCTATGCGACCAAACTGGCTGAAATTTTGAAATAGTGATAAGAATCGCTATCCAAATCGAATTCAGTCACAAAATCTCCATAAAAGTGAATTTTTTAAAAAATTATGATTTATATGGGCGCTTATTTCAGACTTGGGTTCTCGAACTCTAAAAGCAGTTTTCTCAGGTTCTAAGGGACCAAATTGGCTGAAATTTAGGAAAAGTTATAAGAAGCATGGTACAAATCGAAATCAGTCATAAAATCTCCATAAAAAAGTATTTTTAGAAAAATTATGATTTTTAGTGACGCAAATTTCAGACTTGGGTTCGAACTTTGCAAGCAGTTTTCTCAGGTTTTAAGGGACCAAACGGGCTGAAATATTGGAATAGTGATAAGAATCGTTATCCAAATCGAACTCAGTCAAAAAATCTTCATAAAGTTGTCTTTTTAGAAAAACCATCTTTTTTATGGAGCCTTATTTCAGCCTTGGGTTCGAACTTTGTAAGCAGTTTTCTCAGGTTGTATGGGACTAAATTGGCTGAAATTAAGGAAAAGTGATAAGAAGCATGGTACAAATCGAAATCAGTTACAAATCTCCATAAAGTTGTATTTTTAGAAAAATTATGATTTTTACTGACGCTAATTTCAGACTTGGGTTCGAACTTTAGAAGCAGTTTTCCCAGGTTCTATGTGACCAAACTGGCTGAAATTTCGAAATAGTCATAAGAATCGCTAACCAAATTGAATTCAGTCACAAAATCTCCATAAAATTTTATTTTAAGAAAAATTATTATTTTGATGGACGCTAATTTCAGACTTGGGTTCGAACTTTTGAAGCAGTTTTCTCAGGTTCTATGGACCAAATTGGCTGAAATTTAGGAAAAGTGATAAGAAGCATGGTACAAATCGAAATCATTCACAAAATCTCCATAAAGTTGTATTTTTAGAAAAATTAGGATTTTTAGTGACGCAAATTTCAGACTTGGGTTCGAACTTTGCAAGCAGTTTTCTCAGGTTTTATGGGACCAAACGGGCTGAAATATTGGAATAGTGATAAGAATCGTTATCCAAATCGAACTCAGTCACAAAATCTCCATTAAGTTGTATTTTTAGAAAAACCATCTTTTTTATTGAGCCTAATTTCAGCCTTGGGTTCGAACTTTGGAAGCAGTTTTTTCTGGTTTTAAGGAACCAAACGGGCTGAAATATTGGAATAGTGATAAGAATCGTTATCCAAATCGAACTCATTCAAAAAATCTTCATAAAGTTGTCTTTTTAGAAAAACCATCTTTTTATGGAGCCTTATTTCAGCCTTGGGTTCGAACTTTGTAAGCAGTTTCCTCAGGTTGTATGGGACTAAATTGGCTGAAATTAAGGAAAAGTGATAAGAAGCATGGTACAAATCGAAATCAGTTACAAATCTCCATTAAGTTGTATTTTTAGAAAAATTATGATTTTTACTGACGCTAATTTCAGACTTGGGTTCGAACTTTAGAAGCAGTTTTCTCAGGTTCTATGCGACCAAACTGGATGAAATTTCGAAAAAGTCATAAGAATCGCTAACCAAATTGAATTCAGTCACAAAATCTCCATAAAGTTGTATTCTTAGAAAAATTTTAATTTTTTTGGACGCTAATTTCAGACTTGGGTTCGAACTTTGGAAGCAGTTTTCTCAGATTCTATGGGACGAAATTGGCTGAAATTTAGGAAAAGTGATAAGAAGGATGGTACAAATCGAAATCAGTCACAAAATCTCCACTAAATTGTATTTTTAGAAAAATCATGATTTTTACTGACGCTAATTTCAGACTTGGGTTCGAACTTTAGAAGCAGTTTTCTCAGGTTCTATGCGACCAAAATGGCTGAAATTTTTGAATAGTGATAAGAATCGATATCCAAATCGAACTCAGTTACAAAATCTCCATAAAGTTGTATTTTTCGAAAAATCATGATTTTTATGGACGCTAATTTCAGATTTGGGTTCGAACTTTAGAAGCAGTTTTCTCAGGTTCTATGGGACCAAACTGGCTGAAATATTGGAATAGTGATAAGAATCGCTATCCAAATCGAACTCAGTCATAAAATCTCCATAAAGTTGTATTTTTAGGAAAATCATGATTTTTATGAACGCTAATTTCAGATTTGGGTTCGAACTTTAGAAGCAGTTTTCTCAGGTTCTATGGGACCAAACTGGCTGAAATATTGGAATAGTGATAAGAATCGTTATCCTAATCGAACTCAGTCACAAAATCTCCATAAAGTTGTATTTTTAGAAAAACCATCTTTTTTATGGAGGCTAATTGGAGACTTGGGTTCGAACTTTAGAAGCAGTTTTCTCAGGTTCTATGCAACCAAACTGGCTGAAATTTTGTAATAGTGATAAGAATCGCTATCCAAATCGAACTCAGTCATAAAATCTCCATAAAGTTGTATTTTTAGGAAAATCATGATTTTTATGGACGCTAATTTCAGACATGGGTTCGAACTTTAGAAGCAGTTTTTTCAGGTTCTATGGGACCAAACTGGCTGAAATATTGGAATAAAGATAAGAATCGTTATCCAAATCTAACTCAGTCACAAAATCTCCATTAAGTTGTATTTTTAGAAAAACCATCTTTTTTATGGAGGCTAATTTGAGACTTGGGTACGAACTTTAGAAGCAGTTTTCTCAGGTTCTATGCAACCAAACTGGCTGAAATTTTGAAATAGTGATAAGAATCGCTATCCAAATCGAATTCAGTCACAAAATCTCCATAAAGTTCTTTTTTTAGAAAAACCATCTTTTTTATGGAGCCTAATTCCAGCCTTGGGTTCCAACTTTGTAAGCAGTTTTCTCAGGTTGTATGGGACTAAATTGGCTGAAATTAAGGAAAGGTGATAAGAAGCATGGTACAAATCGAAATCAGTTACAAATCTCCAAAAAGTTGTATTTTTAGAAAAATTATGATTTTTATGGACGCTAATTTCAGACTTGGGTTCGAACTTTAGAAGCAGTTTTCTCAGTTTCTATGGGACCAAACTGGCTGAAATATTGGAATAGTGATAAGAATCGATATCCAAATTGAACTCAGTCACAAAATCTCCATAAAGTTGTATTTTTAGAAAAATCATGATTTTTATGGACGCTAATTTCAGACTTGGGTTCGAACTTTAGAAACAGTTTTCTCAGGTTCTATGGGACCAAACTGGCTGAAATATACGAATAGTGATAAGAATCGTTATCCAAATCGAACTCTGTCACAAAATCTCCATAAAGTTGTATTTTTAGAAAAACCATCTTTTTTATGGAGGCTAATTTGAGACTTGGGTTCGAACTTTAGAAGCAGTTTTCTCAGGTTCTATGCGACCAAACTGGCTGAAATTTTGAAATAGTGATAAGAATCGCTATCCAAATCGAATTCAGTCACAAAATCTCCATAAAAGTGAATTTTTTAAAAAATTATGATTTATATGGGCGCTTATTTCAGACTTGGGTTCTCGAACTCTAAAAGCAGTTTTCTCAGGTTCTAAGGGACCAAATTGGCTGAAATTTAGGAAAAGTTATAAGAAGCATGGTACAAATCGAAATCAGTCATAAAATCTCCATAAAAAAGTATTTTTAGAAAAATTATGATTTTTAGTGACGCAAATTTCAGACTTGGGTTCGAACTTTGCAAGCAGTTTTCTCAGGTTTTAAGGGACCAAACGGGCTGAAATATTGGAATAGTGATAAGAATCGTTATCCAAATCGAACTCAGTCAAAAAATCTTCATAAAGTTGTCTTTTTAGAAAAACCATCTTTTTTATGGAGCCTTATTTCAGCCTTGGGTTCGAACTTTGTAAGCAGTTTTCTCAGGTTGTATGGGACTAAATTGGCTGAAATTAAGGAAAAGTGATAAGAAGCATGGTACAAATCGAAATCAGTTACAAATCTCCATGAAGTTGTATTTTTAGAAAAATTATGATTTTTACTGACGCTAATTTCAGACTTGGGTTCGAACTTTAGAAGCAGTTTTCCCAGGTTCTATGTGACCAAACTGGCTGAAATTTCGAAATAGTCATAAGAATCGCTAACCAAATTGAATTCAGTCACAAAATCTCCATAAAATTTTATTTTAAGAAAAATTATTATTTTGATGGACGCTAATTTCAGACTTGGGTTCGAACTTTTGAAGCAGTTTTCTCAGGTTCTATGGACCAAATTGGCTGAAATTTAGGAAAAGTGATAAGAAGCATGGTACAAATCGAAATCATTCACAAAATCTCCATAAAGTTGTATTTTTAGAAAAATTAGGATTTTTAGTGACGCAAATTTCAGACTTGGGTTCGAACTTTGCAAGCAGTTTTCTCAGGTTTTATGGGACCAAACGGGCTGAAATATTGGAATAGTGATAAGAATCGTTATCCAAATCGAACTCAGTCACAAAATCTCCATTAAGTTGTATTTTTAGAAAAACCATCTTTTTTATTGAGCCTAATTTCAGCCTTGGGTTCGAACTTTGGAAGCAGTTTTTTCTGGTTTTAAGGAACCAAACGGGCTGAAATATTGGAATAGTGATAAGAATCGTTATCCAAATCGAACTCATTCAAAAAATCTTCATAAAGTTGTCTTTTTAGAAAAACCATCTTTTTATGGAGCCTTATTTCAGCCTTGGGTTCGAACTTTGTAAGCAGTTTCCTCAGGTTGTATGGGACTAAATTGGCTGAAATTAAGGAAAAGTGATAAGAAGCATGGTACAAATCGAAATCAGTTACAAATCTCCATTAAGTTGTATTTTTAGAAAAATTATGATTTTTACTGACGCTAATTTCAGACTTGGGTTCGAACTTTAGAAGCAGTTTTCTCAGGTTCTATGCGACCAAACTGGCTGAAATTTCGAAAAAGTCATAAGAATCGCTAACCAAATTGAATTCAGTCACAAAATCTCCATAAAGTTGTATTCTTAGAAAAATTTTAATTTTTTTGGACGCTAATTTCAGACTTGGGTTCGAACTTTGGAGGCAGTTTTCTCAGATTCTATGGGACGAAATTGGCTGAAATTTAGGAAAAGTGATAAGAAGGATGGTACAAATCGAAATCAGTCACAAAATCTCCATTAAATTGTATTTTTAGAAAAATCATGATTTTTACTGACGCTAATTTCAGACTTGGGTTCGAACTTTAGAAGCAGTTTTCTCAGGTTCTATGCGACCAAAATGGCTGAAATTTTTGAATAGTGATAAGAATCGATATCCAAATCGAACTCAGTTACAAAATCTCCATAAAGTTGTATTTTTCGAAAAATCATGATTTTTATGGACGCTAATTTCAGATTTGGGTTCGAACTTTAGAAGCAGTTTTCTCAGGTTCTATGGGACCAAACTGGCTGAAATATTGGAATAGTGATAAGAATCGTTATCCTAATCGAACTCAGTCACAAAATCTCCATAAAGTTGTATTTTTAGAAAAACCATCTTTTTTATGGAGGCTAATTGGAGACTTGGGTTCGAACTTTAGAAGCAGTTTTCTCAGGTTCTATGCAACCAAACTGGCTGAAATTTTGTAATAGTGATAAGAATCGCTATCCAAATCGAACTCAGTCATAAAATCTCCATAAAGTTGTAGAAAAATTATGATTTTTATGGACGCAAATTTCAGACTTGGGTTCAAACTTTAGAAGCCATTTTCTCAGGTTCTATGGAACCAAACGGGCTGAAATATTGGAAAAGTTATAAGAAGCATGGTACAAATCGAAATCAGTCATAAAATCTCCATAAAAAAGTATTTTTAGAAAAATTATGATTTTTAGTGACGCAAATTTCAGACTTGGGTTCGAACTTTGCAAGCAGTTTTCTCAGGTTTTAAGGGACCAAACGGGCTGAAATATTGGAATAGTGATAAGAATCGTTATCCAAATCGAACTCAGTCAAAAAATCTTCATAAAGTTGTCTTTTTAGAAAAACCATCTTTTTTATGGAGCCTTATTTCAGCCTTGGGTTCGAACTTTGTAAGCAGTTTTCTCAGGTTGTATGGGACTAAATTGGCTGAAATTAAGGAAAAGTGATAAGAAGCATGGTACAAATCGAAATCAGTTACAAATCTCCATAAAGTTGTATTTTTAGAAAAATTATGATTTTTACTGACGCTAATTTCAGACTTGGGTTCGAACTTTAGAAGCAGTTTTCCCAGGTTCTATGTGACCAAACTGGCTGAAATTTCGAAATAGTCATAAGAATCGCTAACCAAATTGAATTCAGTCACAAAATCTCCATAAAATTTTATTTTAAGAAAAATTATTATTTTGATGGACGCTAATTTCAGACTTGGGTTCGAACTTTTGAAGCAGTTTTCTCAGGTTCTATGGACCAAATTGGCTGAAATTTAGGAAAAGTGATAAGAAGCATGGTACAAATCGAAATCATTCACAAAATCTCCATAAAGTTGTATTTTAAGAAAAATTAGGATTTTTAGTGACGCAAATTTCAGACTTGGGTTCGAACTTTGCAAGCAGTTTTCTCAGGTTTTATGGGACCAAACGGGCTGAAATATTGGAATAGTGATAAGAATCGCTAACCAAATTGAATTCAGTCACAAAATCTCCATAAAGTTGTATTCTTAGAAAAATTTTAATTTTTTTGGACGCTAATTTCAGACTTGGGTTCGAACTTTGGAAGCAGTTTTCTCAGATTCTATGGGACGAAATTGGCTGAAATTTAGGAAAAGTGATAAGAAGCATGGTACAAATCGAAATCAGTCACAAAATCTCCATAAAATTGTATTTTTAGAAAAATCATGATTTTTACTGACGCTAATTTCAGACTTGGGTTCGAACTTTAGAAGCAGTTTTCTCAGGTTCTATGGGACCAAACTGGCTGAAATATTGGAATAGTGATAAGAATCGTTATCCTAATCGAACTCAGTCACAAAATCTCCATAAAGTTATATTTTTAGAAAAACCATCTTTTTTATGGAGGCTAATTGGAGACTTGGGTTCGAACTTTAGAAGCAGTTTTCTCAGGTTCTATGCAACCAAACTGGCTGAAATTTTAAAATAGTGATAAGAATCGCTATCCAAATCGAATTCAGTCACAAAATCTCCATAAAGTTGTCTTTTTAGAAAAATTATTATTCTTATGGACGCTTATTTCAGACTTGGGTTCGAAATTTGGAAGCAGTTTTCTCAGGTTCTATGGGACCAAACTGGCTGAAATTTTGTAATAGTGATAAGAATCGCTATCCAAATCGAACTCAGTCACAAAATCTCCATAAAGTTGTAGAAAAATTATGATTTTTATGGACGCAAATTTCAGACTTGGGTTCAAACTTTAGAAGCCATTTTCTCAGGTTCTATGGAACCAAACGGGCTGAAATATTGGAATAGTGATAAGAATCTTTATCCAAATCGAACTCAGTCACAAAATCTTCATAAAGTTGTCTTTTTAGAAAAACCATCTTTTTTATGGAGCCTAATTTCAGCCTTGGGTTCGCATTTTGTAAGCAGTTTTCTCAGGTTGTATGGGACTAAATTAGCTGAAATTTGGGAAAAGTGATTAGAAGCATGGTACAAATCAAAATCAGTCATAAAGTTGTATTTTAAGAAAAATCATGATTTTTACTGACGCTAATTTCAGACTTGGGTTCGAACTTAAGAAGCAGTTTTCTCAGGTTCTATGCGACCAAACTGGCTGAAATTTCGAAATAGTCATAAGAATCGCTAACCAAATTGAATTCAGTCACAAAATCTCCATAAAATTGTATTTTTAGAAAAATTATTATTTTTATGGACGCTAATTTCAGACTTGGGTTCGAACTTTTGAAGCAGTTTTCTCAGGTTCTATGGACCAAATTGGCTGAAATTTAGGAAAAGTGATAAGAAGCATGGTACAAATCGAAATCATTCACAAAATCTCCATAAAGTTGTATTTTTAGAAAAATTATTATGTTTAGTGACGCAAATTTCAGACTTGGGTTCGAACTTTGCAAGCAGTTTTCTCAGGTTTTATGGGACCAAACGGGCTGAAATATTGGAATAGTGATAAGAATCGTTATCCAAATCGAACTCAGTCACAAAATCTCCATTAAGTTGTATTTTAAAAAAACCATCTTTTTTATTGAGCCTAATTTCAGCCTTGGGTTCGAACTTTGGAAGCAGTTTTTTCAGGTTTTAAGGGACCAAACGGGCTGAAATATTGGAATAGTGATAAGAATCGTTATCTAAATCGAACTCAGTCTAAAAATCTTCATAAAGTTGTATTTTAAGAAAAACCATCTTTTTTATGGAGCCTAATTTCAGCCTTGGGTTCGAACTTGGGAAGCAGTTTTCTCAGGTTCTATGGGACCAAACTGGCTGAAATTTTCTAATATTGATAAGAATCGCTAACCAAATTGAATTCAGTCACAAAATCTCCATAAAAAGGTATTTTTAGAAAATTTTTAATTTTTTTGGACGCTAATTTCAGACTTGGGTTCGAACTTTGGAAGCAGTTTTCTCAGGTTCTATGGGACCAAATTGGCTGAAATTTAGGAAAAGTGATAAGAAGCATGGTACAAATCGAAATCAGTCATAAAGTTGTATTTTTAGAAAAATCATGATTTTTACTGACGCTAATTTCAGACTTGGGTTCGAACTTTAGAAGCAGTTTTTTCAGGTTCTATGCGACCAAACTGGCTGAAATTTTGAAATAGTGATAAGAATCGCTATCCAAATCAAATTCAGTCACAAAATCTCCATAATGTTGTATTTTTTAAATAAATTATGATTTTTATGGACGCTAATTTCAGACTTGGGTGCTCGAACTTTGGAAGCAGTTTTCTCAGGTTCTATGGGACCAAATTGGCTGAAATTTAGGAAAAGTGATTAGAAGCATAGTACAAATCGAAATCTCCATAAAGTTGTATTTTTAGAAAAATCATGATTTTTATGGACGATAATTTCAGACCTGGGTTCGAACTTAAGGAGCAGTTTTCTCAGGTTCTATGGGACCAAACTGGCTGAAATATTGGAGTAGTGATAAGAATCGTTATCCAAATCGAACTCAGTAACAAAATCTCCATTAAGTTGTATTTTAAGAAAAACCATCTTTTTTATTGAGCCTAATTTCAGCCTTGGGTTCGAACTTTGGAAGCAGTTTTTTCAGGTTTTAAGGGACCAAACGGGCTGAAATATTGGAATAGTGATAAGAATCGTTATCCAAATCGAACTCAGTCAAAAAATCTTCATAAAGTTGTATTTTAAGAAAAACCATCTTTTTTATGGAGCCTAATTTCAGCCTTGGGTTCGAACTTGGGAAGCAGTTTTCTCAGGTTCTATGGGACCAAACTGGCTGAAATATTGGAATAGTGATAAGAATCGTTATCCTAATCGAACTCAGTCACAAAATCTCCATAAAGTTGTATTTTTAGAAAAACCATCTTTTTTATGGAGGCTAATTGGAGACTTGGGTTCGAACTTTAGAAGCAGTTTTCTCAGGTTCTATGCAACCAAACTGGCTGAAATTTTAAAATAGTGATAAGAATCGCTATCCAAATCGAATTCAGTCACAAAATCTCCATAAAGTTGTCTTTTTAGAAAAATTATTATTCTTATGGACGCTTATTTCAGACTTGGGTTCGAAATTTGGAAGCAATTTTTCAGGTTCTATGCGACCAAACTGGCTGAAATTTTGAAATAGTGATAAGAATCGCTATCCAAATCAAATTCAGTCACAAAATCTCCATAATGTTGTATTTTTAAATAAATTATGATTTTTATGGACGCTAATTTCAGACTTGGGTTCTCGAACTTTGGAAGCAGTTTTCTCAGGTTCTATGGGACCAAATTGGCTGAAATTTAGGAAAAGTGATGAGAAGCATGGTACAAATCGAAATCTCCATAAAGTTGTATTTTTAGAAAAATCATGATTTTTATGGACGATAATTTCAGACTTGGGTTCGAACTTTAGAAGCAGTTTTCTCAGGTTCTATGGGACCAAACTGGCTGAAATATTGGAGTAGTGATAAGAATCGTTATCCAAATCGAACTCAGTAACAAAATCTCCATTAAGTTGTATTTTAAGAAAAACCATCTTTTTTATTGAGCCTAATTTCAGCCTTGGGTTCGAACTTTGGAAGCAGTTTTTTCAGGTTTTAAGGGACCAAACGGGCTGAAATATTGGAATAGTGATAAGAATCGTTATCCAAATCGAACTCAGTCAAAAAATCTTCATAAAGTTGTATTTTAAGAAAAACCATCTTTTTTATGGAGCCTAATTTCAGCCTTGGGTTCGAACTTGGGAAGCAGTTTTCTCAGGTTCTATGGGACCAAACTGGCTGAAATATTGGAATAGTGATAAGAATCGTTATCCTAATCGAACTCAGTCACAAAATCTCCATAAAGTTGTATTTTTAGAAAAACCATCTTTTTTATGGAGGCTAATTGGAGACTTGGGTTCGAACTTTAGAAGCAGTTTTCTCAGGTTCTATGCAACCAAACTGGCTGAAATTTTAAAATAGTGATAAGAATCGCTATCCAAATCGAATTCAGTCACAAAATCTCCATAAAGTTGTCTTTTTAGAAAAATTATTATTCTTATGGACGCTTATTTCAGACTTGGGTTCGAAATTTGGAAGCAGTTTTCTCAGGTTCTATGGGACCAAACTGGCTGAAATTTTGTAATAGTGATAAGAATCGCTATCCAAATCGAACTCAGTCACAAAATCTCCATAAAGTTGTAGAAAAATTATGATTTTTATGGACGCAAATTTCAGACTTGGGTTCAAACTTTAGAAGCCATTTTCTCAGGTTCTATGGAACCAAACGGGCTGAAATATTGGAATAGTGATAAGAATCTTTATCCAAATCGAACTCAGTCAAAAAATCTTCATAAAGTTGTCTTTTTAGAAAAACCATCTTTTTTATGGAGCCTAATTTCAGCCTTGGGTTCGCATTTTGTAAGCAATTTTCTCAGGTTGTATGGGACTAAATTGGCTGAAATTTCGAAATAGTCATAAGAATCGCTAACCAAATTGAATTCAGTCACAAAATCTCCATAAAATTGTATTTTTAGAAAAATTATTATTTTTATGGACGCTAATTTCAGACTTGGGTTCGAACTTTTGAAGCAGTTTTCTCAGGTTCTATGTACCAAATTGGCTGAAATTTAGGAAAAGTGATAAGAAGCATGGTACAAATCGAAATCATTCACAAAATCTCCATAAAGTTGTATTTTTAGAAAAATTATGATGTTTAGTGACGCAAATTTCAGACTTGGGTTCGAACTTTGCAAGCAGTTTTCTCAGGTTTTATGGGACCAAACGGGCTGAAATATTGGAATAGTGATAAGAATCGTTATCCAAATCGAACTCAGTCACAAAATCTCCATTAAGTTGTATTTTAAAAAAACCATCTTTTTTATTGAGCCTAATTTCAGCCTTGGGTTCGAACTTTGGAAGCAGTTTTTTCAGGTTTTAAGGGACCAAACGGGCTGAAATATTGGAATAGTGATAAGAATCGTTATCTAAATCGAACTCAGTCTAAAAATCTTCATAAAGTTGTATTTTAAGAAAAACCATCTTTTTTATGGAGCCTAATTTCAGCCTTGGGTTCGAACTTGGGAAGCAGTTTTCTCAGGTTCTATGGGACCAAACTGGCTGAAATTTTCTAATATTGATAAGAATCGCTAACCAAATTGAATTCAGTCACAAAATCTCCATAAAAAGGTATTTTTAGAAAATTTTTAATTTTTTTGGACGCTAATTTCAGACTTGGGTTCGAACTTTGGAAGCAGTTTTCTCAGGTTCTATGGGACCAAATTGGCTGAAATTTAGGAAAAGTGATAAGAAGCATGGTACAAATCGAAATCAGTCATAAAGTTGTATTTTTAGAAAAATCATGATTTTTACTGACGCTAATTTCAGACTTGGGTTCGAACTTTAGAAGCAGTTTTTTCAGGTTCTATGCGACCAAACTGGCTGAAATTTTGAAATAGTGATAAGAATCGCTATCCAAATCAAATTCAGTCACAAAATCTCCATAATGTTGTATTTTTAAATAAATTATGATTTTTATGGACGCTAATTTCAGACTTGGGTTCTCGAACTTTGGAAGCAGTTTTCTCAGGTTCTATGGGACCAAGTTGGCTGAAATTTAGGAAAAGTGATTAGAAGCATGGTACAAATCGAAATCAGTCATAAAGTTGTATTTTTAGAAAAATCATGATTTTTACTGACGCTAATTTCAGACTTGGGTTCGAACTTTAGAAGCAGTTTTCTCTGGTTCTATGCGACCAAAATGGCTGAAATTTTTGAATAGTGATAAGAATCGATATCCAAATCGAACTCAGTTACAAAATCTCCATAAAGTTGTATTTTTAGAAAAATCATGATTTTTATGGACGCTAATTTCAGACTTGGGTTCGAACTTTAGAAGCAGTTTTCTCAGGTTCTATGGGACCAAACTGGCTGAAATATTGGAATAGTGATAAGAATCGTTATCCAAATCGAACTCAGTCACAAAATCTCCATAAAGTTGTATTTTTAGAAAAACCATCTTTTTTATGGAGGCTAATTTGAGACTTGGGTTCGAACTTTAGAAGCAGTTTTCTCAGGTTCAATGCAACCAAACTGGCTGAAATTTTGAAATAGTGATAAGAATCGCTATCCAAATCGAATTCAGTCACAAAATCTCCATAAACTTGTCTTTTTAGAAAAACCATATTTTTTATGGAGCCTAATTCCAGCCTTGGGTTCGAACTTTGGAAGCAGTTTTATCAGGTTTTAAGGGACCAAACGGGCTGAAATATTGGAATAGTGATAAGAATCGTTATCCAAATCGAACTCAGTCAAAAAATCTTCATAAAAATGTCTTTTTAGAATAACCATCTTTTTTATGGAGCCTTATTTCAGCCTTGGGTTCGAACTTTGTAAGCAGTTTTCTCAGGTTGTATGGGACTAAATTGGCTGAAATTAAGGAAAAGTGATAAGAAGCATGGGACAAATCGAAATCAGTTACAAATCTCCATAAAGTTGTATTTTTAGAAAAATTATGATTTTTATGGACGCAAATTTCAGACTTGGGTTCGAACTTTGAAAGCAGTTTTCTCAGGTTTTATGGGACCAAACGGGCTGAAATATTGGAATAGTGATAAGAATCGTTAACCAAATCGAACTCAGTCACAAAATCTTCATAAAGTTTTATTTTAAGAAAAACCATCTTTTTTATGGAGCCTAATTTCAGCCTTGGGTTCAAATTTGGGAAGCAGTTTTCTCAGGTTCTATGGGACCAAACTGGCTGAAATTTTCTAATATTGATAAGAATCGCTAACCAAATTGAATTCAGTCACAAAATCTCCATAAATATGTATTTTTAGAAAATTTTTAATTTTTTTGGACGCTAATTTCAGACTTGGGTTCGAACTTTGGAAGCAGTTTTCTCAGGTTCTATGGGACCAAATTGGCTGAAATTTAGGAAAAGTGATAAGAAGCATGGTACAAATCGAAATCAGTCACAAAATCTCCATAAAATTGTATTTTTAGAAAAATTATTATTTTTATGGACGCTTATATCAGACTTGGGTTCGAAATTTGGAAGCAGTTTTCTCAGGTTCTATGGGACCAAACTGGCTGAAATTTTGTAATAGTGATAAGAATCGCAATCAAAATCGAACTCAGTCACAAAATCTCCATAAAGTCGTATTTTTAGAAAAATTATGATTTTTATGGACGCTAATTTCAGACTTGGGTTCGAACTTTAAAAGCAGTTTTCTCAGGTTCTATGGGACCAAACTGGCTGAAATATTGGAATAGTGATAAGAATCGATATCCAAATTGAACTCAGTCACAAAATCTCCATAAAGTTGTATTTTTAGAAAAATCATGATTTTTATGGACGCTAATTTCAGACTTGGGTTCGAACTTTAGAAGCAGTTTTTTCAGGTTCTATGGGACCAAACTGGCTGAAATATTGCAATAAAGATAAGAATCGTTATCCAAATCGAACTCAGTCACAAAATCTTCATAAAGTTGTATTTTTAGAAAAAACATCTTTTTTATGGAGGCTAATTTGAGACTTGGGTACGAACTTTAGAAGCAGTTTTCTCAGGTTCTATGCAACCAAACTGGCTGAAATTTTGAAATAGTGATAAGAATCGCTATCCAAATCGAATTCAGTCACAAAATCTCCATAAAAACGTATTTTTAGAAAATTTTTAATTGTTTTGGACGCTAATTTCAGACTTGGGTTCGAACTTTGGAAGCAGTTTTCTCAGGTTCTATGGGACCAAATTGGCTGAAATTTAGGAAAAGTGATAAGAAGCATGGTACAAATCGAAATCAGTCATAAAGTTGTATTTTTAGGAAAATCATGATTTTTACTGACGCTAATTTCAGACTTGGGTTCGAACTTTAGAAGCAGTTTTTTCAGGTTCTATGCGACCAAACTGGCTGAAATTTGAAAAATAGTGATAAGAATCGCTATCCAAATCAAATTCAGTCACAAAATCTCCATAATGTTGTATTTTTAAATAAATTATGATTTTTATGGACGCTTATTTCAGACTTGGGTTCTCGAACTTTGGAAGCAGTTTTCTCAGGTTCTATGGGACCAAATTGGCTGAAATTTAGGAAAAGTGATTAGAAGCATGGTACAAATCGAAATCAGTCATAAAGTTGTATTTTTAGAAAAATCATGATTTTTACTGACGCTAATTTCAGACTTGGGTTCGAACTTTAGAAGCAGTTTTCTCTGGTTCTATGCGACCAAAATGGCTGAAATTTTTGAATAGTAATAAGAATCGATATCCAAATCGAACTCAGTTACAAAATCTCCATAAAGTTGTATTTTTAGAAAAATCATGATTTTTATGGACGCTAATTTCATACTTGGGTTCGAACTTTAGAAGCAGTTTTCTCAGGTTCTATGGGACCAAACTGGCTGAAATATTGGAATAGTGATAAGAATCGTTATCCAAATCGAACTCAGTCACAAAATCTCCATAAAGTTGTATTTTTAGAAAAACCTTCTTTTTATGGAGGCTTATTTGAGACTTGGGTTCGAACTTTAGAAGCAGTTTTCTCAGGTTCAATGCAACCAAACTGGCTGAAATTTTGAAATAGTGATAAGAATCGCTATCCAAATCGAATTCAGTCACAAAATCTCCATAAACTTGTCTTTTTAGAAAAACCATCTTTTTTATGGAGCCTAATTCCAGCCTTGGGTTCGAACTTTGGAAGCAGTTTTATCAGGTTTTAAGGAACCAAACGGGCTGAAATATTGGAATAGTGATAAGAATCGTTATCCAAATCGAACTCAGTCAAAAAATCTCCATAAAGTTGTATTTTTAGAAAAACCTTCTTTTTTATGGACGCTAATTTCAGACTTGGGTTCTCGAACTTTGGAAGCAGTTTTCTCAAGTTCTATGGGACCAAATTGGCTGAAATTTAGGAAAAGTGATTTAGAAGCATGGTACAAATCGAAATGAGTCATAAAGTTAAATCGAACTCAGTTACAAAATCTCCATAAAGTTGTATTTTTAGAAAAATCATGATTTTTATGGACGCTAATTTCAGACTTGGGTTCGAACTTTAGAAGCAGTTTTTTCAGGTTCTATGGGACCAAACTGGCTGAAATATTGGAATAGTGATAAGAATCGTTATCCAAATCGAACTCAGTCACAAAATCTCCATAAAGTTGTATTTTTAGAAAAACCATCTTTTTTATGGAGGCTAATTGGAGACTTGGGTTCGAACTTTAGAAGCAGTTTTCTCAGGTTCTATGCGACCAAAATGGCTGAAATTTTTGAATAGTGATAAGAATCGATATCCAAATCGAACTCAGTTACAAAATCTCCATAAAGTTGTATTTTTAGGAAAATCATGATTTTTATGGACGCTAATTTCAGACATGGGTTCGAACTTTAGAAGCAGTTTTTTCAGGTTCTATGGGACCAAACTGGCTGAAATATTGGAATAAAGATAAGAATCGTTATCCAAATCGAACTCAGTCACAAAATCTCCATAAAGTTGTACTTTTAGAAAAACCATCTTTTTTATGGAGGCTAATTTGAGACTTGGGTACGAACTTTAGAAGCAGTTTTCTCAGGTTCTATGCAACCGAACTGGCTGAAATTTTGAAATAGTGATAAGAATCGCTATCCAAATCGAATTCAGTCACAAAATCTCCATAAAGTTCTCTTTTTAGAAAAACCATCATTTTTATGGAGCTTTTCCAGCCTTGGGATCCGACTTTGGAAGCAGTTTTCCCAGGTCGTATGGGACTAAATTGGCTGAAATTAAGGAAAAGTGATAAGAAGCATGGGACAAATCGAAATCAGTTACAAATCTCCATAAAGTTGTATTTTTAGAAAAATTATGATTTTTATGGACGCAAATTTCAGACTTGGGTTCGAACTTTGAAAGCAGTTTTCTCAGGTTTTATGGGACCAAACGGGCTGAAATATTGGAATAGTGATAAGAATCGTTAACCAAATCGAACTCAGTCACAAAATCTTCATAAAGTTTTATTTTAAGAAAAACCATCTTTTTTATGGAGCCTAATTTCAGCCTTGGGTTCAAATTTGGGAAGCAGTTTTTTCAGGTTCTATGGGACCAAACTGGCTGAAATTTTCTAATATTGATAAGAATCGCTAACCAAATTGAATTCAGTCACAAAATCTCCATAAAGTTGTATTTTTAGAAAATTTTTAATTTTTTTGGACGCTAATTTCAGACTTAGGTTCGAACTTTGGAAGCAGTTTTCTCAGGTTCTATGGGACCAAATTGGCTGAAATTTAGGAAAAGTGATAAGAAGCATGGTACAAATCGAAATCAGTCACAAAATCTCCATAAAATTGTATTTTTAGAAAAATTATGATTTTTATGGACGCTAATTTCAGACTTGGGTTCGAACTTTAAAAGCAGTTTTCTCAGGTTCTATGCGACCAAACTGGCTGAAATTTCGAAATAGTCATAAGAATCGCTAACCAAATTGAATTCAGTCACAAAATCTCCATAAAATTTTATTTTAAGAAAAATTATTATTTTGATGGACGCTAATTTCAGACTTGGGTTCGAACTTTTGAAGCAGTTTTGTCAGGTTCTATGGACCAAATTGGCTGAAATTTAGGAAAAGTTATTAGAAGCATGGTACAAATCGAAATCAGTCATAAAATCTCCATAAAAATGTATTTTTAGAAAAATTATGATTTTTAGTGACGCAAATTTCAGACTTGGGTTCGAACTTTGCAAGCAGTTTTCTCAGGTTTTAAGGGACCAAACGGGCTGAAATATTGGAATAGTGATAAGAATCGTTATCCAAATCGAACTCAGTCAAAAAATTCTCATAAAGTTGTCTTTTTAGAAAAACCATCTTTTTTATGGAGCCTTATTTCAGCCTTGGGTTCGAACTTTGTAAGCAGTTTTCTCAGGTTGTATGGGACTAAATTGGCTGAAATTAAGGAAAAGTGATAAGAAGCATGGTACAAATCGAAATCAGTTACAAATCTCCATAAAGTTGTATTTTTAGAAAAATTATGATTTTTATGGACGCTAATTTCAGACTTGGGTTCGAAATTTAGAAGCAGTTTTCTTAGGTTCTATGGGACCAAACTGGCTGAAATATTGGAATAGTGATAAGAATCGATATCCAAATTGAACTCAGTCACAAAATCTCCATAAAGTTGTATTTTTAGAAAAACCATCTTTTTTATGGAGGCTAATTTGAGACTTGGGTACGAACTTTAGAAGCAGTTTTCTCAGGTTCTATGCAACCAAACTGGCTGAAATTTTGAAATAGTGATAAGAATCGCTATCCAAATCGAATTCAGTCACAAAATCTCCATAAAGTTCTCTTTTTATAAAAACCATCATTTTTATGGAGCTTTTCCAGCCATGGGATCCGACTTTGGAAGCAGTTTTCTCAGGTCGTATGGGACTAAATTGGCTGAAATTAAGGAAAAGTGATAAGAAGCATGGGACAAATCGAAATCAGTTACAAATCTCCATAAAGTTGTATTTTTAGAAAAATTATGATTTTTATGGACGCACATTTCAGACTTGGGTTCGAACTTTGAAAGCAGTTTTCTCAGGTTTTATGGGACCAAACGGGCTGAAATATTGGAATAGTGATAAGAATCGTTAACCAAATCGAACTCAGTCACAAAATCTTCATAAAGTTTAATTTTAAGAAAAACCATCTTTTTTATGGAGCCTAATTTCAGCCTTGGGTTCAAACTTGGGAAGCAGTTTTCTCAGGTTCTATGGGACCAAACTGGCTGAAATTTTCTAATATTGATAAGAATCGCTAACCAAATTGAATTCAGTCACAAAATCTCCATAAAGTTGTATTTTTAGAAAATTTTTAATTTTTTTGGACGCTAATTTCAGATAAAATAAAATAAAATACTTTTTTGTTTTAAAACCACGATATTTATTAATTTAAGAACCGACCGGTTTCGCTTTACTTAAGCATCATCAGGGTACCCTGATGATGCTTAAGTAAAGCGAAACCGGTCGGTTCTTAAATTAATAAATATCGTGGTTTTAAAACAAAAAAGTATTTTATTTTATTAAATATGTCAAACCACAAAGTGATTGCTTTCTACAATAATAGCTAATTTCAGACTTGGGTTCGAACTTTGGAAGCAGTTTTCTCAGGTTCTATGGGACCAAATTGGCTGAAATTTAGGAAAAGTGATAAGAAGCATGGTACAAATCGAAATCAGTCACAAAATCTCCATAAAATTGTATTTTTAGAAAAATTATTATTTTTATGGACGCTTATTTCAGACTTGGGTTCGAAATTTGGAAGCAGTTTTCTCAGGTTCTATGGGACCAAACTGGCTGAAATTTTGTAATAGTGATAAGAATCGCAATCAAAATCGAACTCAGTCACAAAATCTCCATAAAGTCGTATTTTTAGAAAAATTATGATTTTTATGGACGCTAATTTCAGACTTGGGTTCGAACTTTAGAAGCAGTTTTCTCAGGTTCTATGCGACCAAACTGGCTGAAATTTCGAAATAGTCATAAGAATCGCTAACCAAATTGAATTCAGTCACAAAATCTCCATAAAATTTTATTTTAAGAAAAATTATTATTTTGATGGACGCTAATTTCAGACTTGGGTTCGAACTTTTGAAGCAGTTTTGTCAGGTTCTATGGACCAAATTGGCTGAAATTTAGGAAAAGTTATTAGAAGCATGGTACAAATCGAAATCAGTCATAAAATCTCCATAAAAATGTATTTTTAGAAAAATTATGATTTTTAGTGACGCAAATTTCAGACTTGGGTTCGAACTTTGCAAGCAGTTTTCTCAGGTTTTAAGGGACCAAACGGGCTGAAATATTGGAATAGTGATAAGAATCGTTATCCAAATCGAACTCAGTCAAAAAATTCTCATAAAGTTGTCTTTTTAGAAAAACCATCTTTTTTATGGAGCCTTATTTCAGCCTTGGGTTCGAACTTTGTAAGCAGTTTTCTCAGGTTGTATGGGACTAAATTGGCTGAAATTAAGGAAAAGTGATAAGAAGCATGGTACAAATCGAAATCAGTTACAAATCTCCATAAAGTTGTATTTTTAGAAAAATTATGATTTTTATGGACGCTAATTTCAGACTTGGGTTCGAAATTTAGAAGCAGTTTTCTTAGGTTCTATGGGACCAAACTGGCTGAAATATTGGAATAGTGATAAGAATCGATATCCAAATTGAACTCAGTCACAAAATCTCCATAAAGTTGTATTTTTAGAAAAACCATCTTTTTTATGGAGGCTAATTTGAGACTTGGGTACGAACTTTAGAAGCAGTTTTCTCAGGTTCTATGCAACCAAACTGGCTGAAATTTTGAAATAGTGATAAGAATCGCTATCCAAATCGAATTCAGTCACAAAATCTCCATAAAGTTCTCTTTTTATAAAAACCATCATTTTTATGGAGCTTTTCCAGCCATGGGATCCGACTTTGGAAGCAGTTTTCTCAGGTCGTATGGGACTAAATTGGCTGAAATTAAGGAAAAGTGATAAGAAGCATGGGACAAATCGAAATCAGTTACAAATCTCCATAAAGTTGTATTTTTAGAAAAATTATGATTTTTATGGACGCACATTTCAGACTTGGGTTCGAACTTTGAAAGCAGTTTTCTCAGGTTTTATGGGACCAAACGGGCTGAAATATTGGAATAGTGATAAGAATCGTTAACCAAATCGAACTCAGTCACAAAATCTTCATAAAGTTTAATTTTAAGAAAAACCATCTTTTTTATGGAGCCTAATTTCAGCCTTGGGTTCAAACTTGGGAAGCAGTTTTCTCAGGTTCTATGGGACCAAACTGGCTGAAATTTTCTAATATTGATAAGAATCGCTAACCAAATTGAATTCAGTCACAAAATCTCCATAAAGTTGTATTTTTAGAAAATTTTTAATTTTTTTGGACGCTAATTTCAGATAAAATAAAATAAAATACTTTTTTGTTTTAAAACCACGATATTTATTAATTTAAGAACCGACCGGTTTCGCTTTACTTAAGCATCATCAGGGTACCCTGATGATGCTTAAGTAAAGCGAAACCGGTCGGTTCTTAAATTAATAAATATCGTGGTTTTAAAACCAAAAAGTATTTTATTTTATTAAATATGTCAAACCACAAAGTGATTGCTTTCTACAATAATAGCTAATTTCAGACTTGGGTTCGAACTTTGGAAGCAGTTTTCTCAGGTTCTATGGGACCAAATTGGCTGAAATTTAGGAAAAGTGATAAGAAGCATGGTACAAATCGAAATCAGTCACAAAATCTCCATAAAATTGTATTTTTAGAAAAATTATTATTTTTATGGACGCTTATTTCAGACTTGGGTTCGAAATTTGGAAGCAGTTTTCTCAGGTTCTATGGGACCAAACTGGCTGAAATTTTGTAATAGTGATAAGAATCGCAATCAAAATCGAACTCAGTCACAAAATCTCCATAAAGTCGTATTTTTAGAAAAATTATGATTTTTATGGACGCTAATTTCAGACTTGGGTTCGAACTTTAGAAGCAGTTTTCTCAGGTTCTATGCGACCAAACTGGCTGAAATTTCGAAATAGTCATAAGAATCGCTAACCAAATTGAATTCAGTCACAAAATCTCCATAAAATTTTATTTTAAGAAAAATTATTATTTTGATGGACGCTAATTTCAGACTTGGGTTCGAACTTTTGAAGCAGTTTTGTCAAGTTCTATGGACCAAATTGGCTGAAATTTAGGAAAAGTTATTAGAAGCATGGTACAAATCGAAATCAGTCATAAAATCTCCATAAAAATGTATTTTTAGAAAAATTATGATTTTTAGTGACGCAAATTTCAGACTTGGGTTCGAACTTTGCAAGCAGTTTTCTCAGGTTTTAAGGGACCAAACGGGCTGAAATATTGGAATAGTGATAAGAATCGTTATCCAAATCGAACTCAGTCAAAAAATTCTCATAAAGTTGTCTTTTTAGAAAAACCATCTTTTTTATGGAGCCTTATTTCAGCCTTGGGTTCGAACTTTGTAAGCAGTTTTCTCAGGTTGTATGGGACTAAATTGGCTGAAATTAAGGAAAAGTGATAAGAAGCATGGTACAAATCGAAATCAGTTACAAATCTCCATAAAGTTGTATTTTTAGAAAAATTATGATTTTTATGGACGCTAATTTCAGACTTGGGTTCGAAATTTAGAAGCAGTTTTCTCAGGTTCTATGCGACCAAACTGGCTGAAATTTTGAAATAGTCATAAGAATCGCTAACCAAATTGAATTCAGTCACAAAATCTCCATAAAATTTTATTTTAAGAAAAATTATTATTTTGATGGAGGCTAATTTCAGACTTGGGTTCGAACTTTTGAAGCAGTTTTGTCAGGTTCTATGGACCAAATAGGCTGAAATTTAGGAAAAAGGATAAGAAGCATGGTACAAATCGAAATCATTCACAAAATCTCCATAAAGTTGTATTTTTAGAAAAATTATGATTTTTAGTGACCCAAATTTCAGACTTGGGTTCGAACTTTGCAAGCAGTTTTCTCAGGTTTTAAGGGACCAAACGGGCTGAAATATTGGAATAGTGATAAGAATCGTTATCCAAATCGAACTCAGTCAGAAAATCTTCATAAAGTTGTCTTTTTAGAAAAACCATATTTTTTATGGAGCCTAATTCCAGCCTTGGGTTCCAACTTTGTAAGCAGTTTTCTCAGGTTGTATGGGACTAAATTGGCTGAAATTAAGGAAAAGTGATAAGAAGCATGGTACAAATCGAAATCATTTACAAATCTCCATAAAGTTGTATTTTTAGAAAAATTATGATTTTTATGGACGCTAATTTCAGACTTGGGTTCGAACTTTAGAAGCAGTTTTTTCAGGTTCTATGGGACCAAACTGGCTGAAATATTGGAATAAAGATAAGAATCGTTATCCAAATCGAACTCAGTCACAAAATCTCCATAAAGTTGTATTTTTAGAAAAATTATGATTTTTAGTGACCCAAATTTCAGACTTGGGTTCGAACTTTGCAAGCAGTTTTCTCAGGTTTTAAGGGACCAAACGGGCTGAAATATTGGAATAGTGATAAGAATCGTTATCCAAATCGAACTCAGTCAGAAAATCTTCATAAAGTTGTCTTTTTAGAAAAACCATATTTTTTATGGAGCCTAATTCCAGCCTTGGGTTCCAACTTTGTAAGCAGTTTTCTCAGGTTGTATGGGACTAAATTGGCTGAAATTAAGGAAAAGTGATAAGAAGCATGGTACAAATCGAAATCAGTTACAAATCTCCATAAAATTGTATTTTTAGAAAAATTATTATTTTTATGGACGCTTATTTCAGACTTGGGTTCGAAATTTGGAAGCAGTTTTCTCAGGTTCTATGGGACCAAACTGGCTGAAATTTTGTAATAGTGAAAAGAATCGCAATCAAAATCGAACTCAGTCACAAAATCTCCATAAAGTCGTATTTTTAGAAAAATTATGATTTTTATGGACGCTAATTTCAGACTTGGGTTCGAACTTTAGAAGCAGTTTTCTCAGGTTCTATGCGACCAAACTGGCTGAAATTTCGAAATAGTCATAAGAATCGCTAACCAAATTGAATTCAGTCACAAAATCTCCATAAAATTTTATTTTAAGAAAAATTATTATTTTGATGGACGCTAATTTCAGACTTGGGTTCGAACTTTTGAAGCAGTTTTGTCAAGTTCTATGGACCAAATTGGCTGAAATTTAGGAAAAGTTATTAGAAGCATGGTACAAATCGAAATCAGTCATAAAATCTCCATAAAAATGTATTTTTAGAAAAATTATGATTTTTAGTGACGCAAATTTCAGACTTGGGTTCGAACTTTGCAAGCAGTTTTCTCAGGTTTTAAGGGACCAAACGGGCTGAAATATTGGAATAGTGATAAGAATCGTTATCCAAATCGAACTCAGTCAAAAAATTCTCATAAAGTTGTCTTTTTAGAAAAACCATCTTTTTTATGGAGCCTTATTTCAGCCTTGGGTTCGAACTTTGTAAGCAGTTTTCTCAGGTTGTATGGGACTAAATTGGCTGAAATTAAGGAAAAGTGATAAGAAGCATGGTACAAATCGAAATCAGTTACAAATCTCCATAAAGTTGTATTTTTAGAAAAATTATGATTTTTATGGACGCTAATATCAGACTTGGGTTCGAAATTTAGAAGTAGTTTTCTCAGGTTCTATGCGACCAAACTGGCTGAAATTTTGAAATAGTCATAAGAATCGCTAACCAAATTGAATTCAGTCACAAAATCTCCATAAAATTTTATTTTAAGAAAAATTATTATTTTGATGGAGGCTAATTTCAGACTTGGGTTCGAACTTTTGAAGCAGTTTTGTCAGGTTCTATGGACCAAATAGGCTGAAATTTAGGAAAAAGGATAAGAAGCATGGTACAAATCGAAATCATTCACAAAATCTCCATAAAGTTGTATTTTTAGAAAAATTATGATTTTTAGTGACCCAAATTTCAGACTTGGGTTCGAACTTTGCAAGCAGTTTTCTCAGGTTTTAAGGGACCAAACGGGCTGAAATATTGGAATAGTGATAAGAATCGTTATCCAAATCGAACTCAGTCAGAAAATCTTCATAAAGTTGTCTTTTTAGAAAAACCATATTTTTTATGGAGCCTAATTCCAGCCTTGGGTTCCAACTTTGTAAGCAGTTTTCTCAGGTTGTATGGGACTAAATTGGCTGAAATTAAGGAAAAGTGATAAGAAGCATGGTACAAATCGAAATCATTTACAAATCTCCATAAAGTTGTATTTTTAGAAAAATTATGATTTTTATGGACGCTAATTTCAGACTTGGGTTCGAACTTTAGAAGCAGTTTTTTCAGGTTCTATGGGACCAAACTGGCTGAAATATTGGAATAAAGATAAGAATCGTTATCCAAATCGAACTCAGTCACAAAATCTCCATAAAGTTGTATTTTTAGAAAAATTATGATTTTTAGTGACCCAAATTTCAGACTTGGGTTCGAACTTTGCAAGCAGTTTTCTCAGGTTTTAAGGGACCAAACGGGCTGAAATATTGGAATAGTGATAAGAATCGTTATCCAAATCGAACTCAGTCAGAAAATCTTCATAAAGTTGTCTTTTTAGAAAAACCATATTTTTTATGGAGCCTAATTCCAGCCTTGGGTTCCAACTTTGTAAGCAGTTTTCTCAGGTTGTATGGGACTAAATTGGCTGAAATTAAGGAAAAGTGATAAGAAGCATGGTACAAATCGAAATCAGTTACAAATCTCCATAAAGTTGTATTTTTAGAAAAATTATGATTTTTATGGACGCACATTTCAGACTTGGGTTCGAACTTTGAAAGCAGTTTTCTCAGGTTTTATGGGACCAAACGGGCTGAAATATTGGAATAGTGATAAGAATCGTTAACCAAATCGAACTCAGTCACAAAATCTTCATAAAGTTTAATTTTAAGAAAAACCATCTTTTTTATGGAGCCTAATTTCAGCCTTGGGTTCAAACTTGGGAAGCAGTTTTCTCAGGTTCTATGGGACCAAACTGGCTGAAATTTTCTAATATTGATAAGAATCGCTAACCAAATTGAATTCAGTCACAAAATCTCCATAAAGTTGTATTTTTAGAAAATTTTTAATTTTTTTGGACGCTAATTTCAGATAAAATAAAATAAAATACTTTTTTGTTTTAAAACCACGATATTTATTAATTTAAGAACCGACCGGTTTCGCTTTACTTAAGCATCATCAGGGTACAAATTAATACTAGTATAATAATATATTAATACTAGTATTAATTTGTACCCTGATGATGCTTAAGTAAAGCGAAACCGGTCGGTTCTTAAATTAATAAATATCGTGGTTTTAAAACAAAAAAGTATTTTATTTTATTAAATATGTCAAACCACAAAGTGATTGCTTTCTACAATAATAGCTAATTTCAGACTTGGGTTCGAACTTTGGAAGCAGTTTACTCAGGTTCTATGGGACCAAATTGGCTGAAATTTAGGAAAAGTGATAAGAAGCATGGTACAAATCGAAATCAGTCACAAAATCTCCATAAAATTGTATTTTTAGAAAAATTATTATTTTTATGGACGCTTATTTCAGACTTGGGTTCGAAATTTGGAAGCAGTTTTCTCAGGTTCTATGGGACCAAACTGGCTGAAATTTTGTAATAGTGAAAAGAATCGCAATCAAAATCGAACTCAGTCACAAAATCTCCATAAAGTCGTATTTTTAGAAAAATTATGATTTTTATGGACGCTAATTTCAGACTTGGGTTCGAACTTTAGAAGCAGTTTTCTCAGGTTCTATGCGACCAAACTGGCTGAAATTTCGAAATAGTCATAAGAATCGCTAACCAAATTGAATTCAGTCACAAAATCTCCATAAAATTTTATTTTAAGAAAAATTATTATTTTGATGGACGCTAATTTCAGACTTGGGTTCGAACTTTTGAAGCAGTTTTGTCAAGTTCTATGGACCAAATTGGCTGAAATTTAGGAAAAGTTATTAGAAGCATGGTACAAATCGAAATCAGTCATAAAATCTCCATAAAAATGTATTTTTAGAAAAATTATGATTTTTAGTGACGCAAATTTCAGACTTGGGTTCGAACTTTGCAAGCAGTTTTCTCAGGTTTTAAGGGACCAAACGGGCTGAAATATTGGAATAGTGATAAGAATCGTTATCCAAATCGAACTCAGTCAAAAAATTCTCATAAAGTTGTCTTTTTAGAAAAACCATCTTTTTTATGGAGCCTTATTTCAGCCTTGGGTTCGAACTTTGTAAGCAGTTTTCTCAGGTTGTATGGGACTAAATTGGCTGAAATTAAGGAAAAGTGATAAGAAGCATGGTACAAATCGAAATCAGTTACAAATCTCCATAAAGTTGTATTTTTAGAAAAATTATCATTTTTATGGACGCTAATTTCAGACTTGGGTTCGAAATTTAGAAGCAGTTTTCTCAGGTTCTATGCGACCAAACTGGCTGAAATTTCGAAATAGTCATAAGAATCGCTAACCAAATTGAATTCAGTCACAAAATCTCCATAAAATTTTATTTTAAGAAAAATTATTATTTTGATGGAGGCTAATTTCAGACTTGGGTTCGAACTTTTGAAGCAGTTTTGTCAGGTTCTATGGACCAAATAGGCTGAAATTTAGGAAAAAGGATAAGAAGCATGGTACAAATCGAAATCATTCACAAAATCTCCATAAAGTTGTATTTTTAGAAAAATTATGATTTTTAGTGACCCAAATTTCAGACTTGGGTTCGAACTTTGCAAGCAGTTTTCTCAGGTTTTAAGGGACCAAACGGGCTGAAATATTGGAATAGTGATAAGAATCGTTATCCAAATCGAACTCAGTCAGAAAATCTTCATAAATTTGTCTTTTTAGAAAAACCATATTTTTTATGGAGCCTAATTCCAGCCTTGGGTTCCAACTTTGTAAGCAGTTTTCTCAGGTTGTATGGGACTAAATTGGCTGAAATTAAGGAAAAGTGATAAGAAGCATGGTACAAATCGAAATCAGTTACAAATCTCCATAAAGTTGTATTTTTAGAAAAATTATGATTTTTATGGACGCTAATTTCAGACTTGGGTTCGAACTTTAGAAGCAGTTTTTTCAGGTTCTATGGGACCAAACTGGCTGAAATATTGGAATAAAGATAAGAATCGTTATCCAAATCGAACTCAGTCACAAAATCTCCATAAAGTTGTATTTTTAGAAAAACCATCTTTTTTATGGAGGCTAATTTGAGACTTGGGTACGAACTTTAGAAGCAGTTTTCTCAGGTTCTATGCAACCAAACTGGCTGAAATTTTGAAATAGTGATAAGAATCGCTATCCAAATCGAATTCAGTCACAAAATCTCCATAAAGTTCTCTTTTTAGAAAAACCATCATTTTTATGGAGCTTTTCCAGCCATGGGATCCGACTTTGGAAGCAGTTTTCTCAGGTCGTATGGGACTAAATTGGCTGAAATTAAGGAAAAGTGATAAGAAGCATGGGACAAATCGAAATCAGTTACAAATCTCCATAAAGTTGTATTTTTAGAAAAATTATGATTTTTATGGACGCACATTTCAGACTTGGGTTCGAACTTTGAAAGCAGTTTTCTCAGGTTTTATGGGACCAAACGGGCTGAAATATTGGAATAGTGATGAGAATCGTTAACCAAATCGAACTCAGTCACAAAATCTTCATAAAGTTTAATTTTAAGAAAAACCATCTTTTTTATGGAGCCTAATTTCAGCCTTGGGTTTAAACTTGGGAAGCAGTTTTCTCTGGTTCTATGGGACCAAACTGGCTGAAATTTTCTAATATTGATAAGAATCGCTAACCAAATTGAATTCAGTCACAAAATCTCCATAAAGTTGTATTTTTAGAAAATTTTTAATTTTTTTGGACGCTAATTTCAGATAAAATAAAATAAAATACTTTTTTGTTTTAAAACCACGATATTTATTAATTTAAGAACCGACCGGTTTCGCTTTACTTAAGCATACTAGTATTAATTTGTACCCTGATGATGCTTAAGTAAAGCGAAACCGGTCGGTTCTTAAATTAATAAATATCGTGGTTTTAAAACAAAAAAGTATTTTATTTTATTAAATATGTCAAACCACAAAGTGATTGCTTTCTACAATAATAGCTAATTTCAGACTTGGGTTCGAACTTTGGGAGCAGTTTTCTCAGGTTCTATGGGACCAAATTGGCTGAAATTTAGGAAAAGTGATAAGAAGCATGGTACAAATCGAAATCAGTCACAAAATCTCCATAAAATTGTATTTTTAGAAAAATTATTATTTTTATGGACGCTTATTTCAGACTTGGGGTCGAAATTTGGAAGCAGTTTTCTCAGGTTCTATGGGACCAAACTGGCTGAAATTTTGTAATAGTGATAAGAATCGCAATCAAAATCGAACTCAGTCACAAAATCTCCATAAAGTCGTATTTTTAGAAAAATTATGATTTTTATGGACGCTAATTTCAGACTTGGGTTCGAACTTTAGAAGCAGTTTTCTCAGGTTCTATGCGACCAAACTGGCTGAAATTTCGAAATAGTCATAAGAATCGCTAACCAAATTGAATTCAGTCACAAAATCTCCATAAAATTTTATTTTAAGAAAAATTATTATTTTGATGGACGCTAATTTCAGACTTGGGTTCGAACTTTGCAAGCAGTTTTCTCAGGTTTTAAGGGACCAAACGGGCTGAAATATTGGAATAGTGATAAGAATCGTTATCCAAATCGAACTCAGTCAAAAAATTCTCATAAAGTTGTCTTTTTAGAAAAACCATCTTTTTTATGGAGCCTTATTTCAGCCTTGGGTTCGAACTTTGTAAGCAGTTTTCTCAGGTTGTATGGGACTAAATTGGCTGAAATTAAGGAAAAGTGATAAGAAGCATGGTACAAATCGAAATCAGTTACAAATCTCCATAAAGTTGTATTTTTAGAAAAATTATGATTTTTATGGACGCTAATTTCAGACTTGGGTTCGAAATTTAGAAGCAGTTTTCTCAGGTTCTATGCGACCAAACTGGCTGAAATTTCGAAATAGTCATAAGAATCGCTAACCAAATTGAATTCAGTCACAAAATCTCCATAAAATTTTATTTTAAGAAAAATTATTATTTTGATGGACGCTAATTTCAGACTTGGGTTCGAACTTTTGAAGCAGTTTTGTCAGGTTCTATGGACCAAATAGGCTGAAATTTAGGAAAAAGGATAAGAAGCATGGTACAAATCGAAATCATTCACAAAATCTCCATAAAGTTGTATTTTTAGAAAAATTATGATTTTTAGTGACCCAAATTTCAGACTTGGGTTCGAACTTTGCAAGCAGTTTTCTCAGGTTTTAAGGGACCAAACGGGCTGAAATATTGGAATAGTGATAAGAATCGTTATCCAAATCGAACTCAGTCAGAAAATCTTCATAAATTTGTCTTTTTAGAAAAACCATATTTTTTATGGAGCCTAATTCCAGCCTTGGGTTCCAACTTTGTAAGCAGTTTTCTCAGGTTGTATGGGACTAAATTGGCTGAAATTAAGGAAAAGTGATAAGAAGCATGGTACAAATCGAAATCAGTTACAAATCTCCATAAAGTTGTATTTTTAGAAAAATTATGATTTTTATGGACGCTAATTTCAGACTTGGGTTCGAACTTTAGAAGCAGTTTTTTCAGGTTCTATGGGACCAAACTGGCTGAAATATTGGAATAAAGATAAGAATCGTTATCCAAATCGAACTCAGTCACAAAATCTCCATAAAGTTGTATTTTTAGAAAAACCATCTTTTTTATGGAGGCTAATTTGAGACTTGGGTACGAACTTTAGAAGCAGTTTTCTCAGGTTCTATGCAACCAAACTGGCTGAAATTTTGAAATAGTGATAAGAATCGCTATCCAAATCGAATTCAGTCACAAAATCTCCATAAAGTTCTCTTTTTAGAAAAACCATCATTTTTATGGAGCTTTTCCAGCCATGGGATCCGACTTTGGAAGCAGTTTTCTCAGGTCGTATGGGACTAAATTGGCTGAAATTAAGGAAAAGTGATAAGAAGCATGGGACAAATCGAAATCAGTTACAAATCTCCATAAAGTTGTATTTTTAGAAAAATTATGATTTTTATGGACGCACATTTCAGACTTGGGTTCGAACTTTGAAAGCAGTTTTCTCAGGTTTTATGGGACCAAACGGGCTGAAATATTGGAATAGTGATGAGAATCGTTAACCAAATCGAACTCAGTCACAAAATCTTCATAAAGTTTAATTTTAAGAAAAACCATCTTTTTTATGGAGCCTAATTTCAGCCTTGGGTTTAAACTTGGGAAGCAGTTTTCTCAGGTTCTATGGGACCAAACTGGCTGAAATTTTCTAATATTGATAAGAATCGCTAACCAAATTGAATTCAGTCACAAAATCTCCATAAAGTTGTATTTTTAGAAAATTTTTAATTTTTTTGGACGCTAATTTCAGATAAAATAAAATAAAATACTTTTTTGTTTTAAAACCACGATATTTATTAATTTAAGAACCGACCGGTTTCGCTTTACTTAAGCATACTAGTATTAATTTGTACCCTGATGATGCTTAAGTAAAGCGAAACCGGTCGGTTCTTAAATTAATAAATATCGTGGTTTTAAAACAAAAAAGTATTTTATTTTATTAAATATGTCAAACCACAAAGTGATTGCTTTCTACAATAATAGCTAATTTCAGACTTGGGTTCGAACTTTGGGAGCAGTTTTCTCAGGTTCTATGGGACCAAATTGGCTGAAATTTAGGAAAAGTGATAAGAAGCATGGTACAAATCGAAATCAGTC
Source organism: Hesperophylax consimilis (assembly GCF_061612785.1). NCBI lineage: Eukaryota > Metazoa > Arthropoda > Insecta > Trichoptera > Limnephilidae > Hesperophylax > Hesperophylax consimilis. The sequence goes on from NW_028301299.1 coordinate 78,179, forward strand.
ACAAAATCTCCATAAAGTTGTATTTTTAGAAAAATTATGATTTTTAGTGACCCAAATTTCAGACTTGGGTTCGAACTTTGCAAGCAGTTTTCTCAGGTTTTAAGGGACCAAACGGGCTGAAATATTGGAATAGTGATAAGAATCGTTATCCAAATCGAACTCAGTCAGAAAATCTTCATAAATTTGTCTTTTTAGAAAAACCATATTTTTTATGGAGCCTAATTCCAGCCTTGGGTTCCAACTTTGTAAGCAGTTTTCTCAGGTTGTATGGGACTAAATTGGCTGAAATTAAGGAAAAGTGATAAGAAGCATGGTACAAATCGAAATCAGTTACAAATCTCCATAAAGTTGTATTTTTAGAAAAATTATGATTTTTATGGACGCTAATTTCAGACTTGGGTTCGAACTTTAGAAGCAGTTTTTTCAGGTTCTATGGGACCAAACTGGCTGAAATATTGGAATAAAGATAAGAATCGTTATCCAAATCGAACTCAGTCACAAAATCTCCATAAAATTGTATTTTTAGAAAAATTATTATTTTTATGGACGCTTATTTCAGACTTGGGGTCGAAATTTGGAAGCAGTTTTCTCAGGTTCTATGCGACCAAACTGGCTGAAATTTTGAAATAGTCATAAGAATCGCTAACCAAATTGAATTCAGTCACAAAATCTCCATAAAATTTTATTTTAAGAAAAATTATTATTTTGATGGAGGCTAATTTCAGACTTGGGTTCGAACTTTTGAAGCAGTTTTGTCAGGTTCTATGGACCAAATAGGCTGAAATTTAGGAAAAAGGATAAGAAGCATGGTACAAATCGAAATCATTCACAAAATCTCCATAAAGTTGTATTTTTAGAAAAATTATGATTTTTAGTGACCCAAATTTCAGACTTGGGTTCGAACTTTGCAAGCAGTTTTCTCAGGTTTTAAGGGACCAAACGGGCTGAAATATTGGAATAGTGATAAGAATCGTTATCCAAATCGAACTCAGTCAGAAAATCTTCATAAATTTGTCTTTTTAGAAAAACCATATTTTTTATGGAGCCTAATTCCAGCCTTGGGTTCCAACTTTGTAAGCAGTTTTCTCAGGTTGTATGGGACTAAATTGGCTGAAATTAAGGAAAAGTGATAAGAAGCATGGTACAAATCGAAATCAGTTACAAATCTCCATAAAGTTGTATTTTTAGAAAAATTATGATTTTTATGGACGCTAATTTCAGACTTGGGTTCGAACTTTAGAAGCAGTTTTTTCAGGTTCTATGGGACCAAACTGGCTGAAATATTGGAATAAAGATAAGAATCGTTATCCAAATCGAACTCAGTCACAAAATCTCCATAAAATTGTATTTTTAGAAAAATTATTATTTTTATGGACGCTTATTTCAGACTTGGGGTCGAAATTTGGAAGCAGTTTTCTCAGGTTCTATGGGACCAAACTGGCTGAAATTTTGTAATAGTGATAAGAATCGCAATCAAAATCGAACTCAGTCACAAAATCTCCATAAAATCGTATTTTTAGAAAAATTATGATTTTTATGGACGCTAATTTCAGACTTGGGTTCGAACTTTAGAAGCAGTTTTCTCAGGTTCTATGCGACCAAACTGGCTGAAATTTCGAAATAGTCATAAGAATCGCTAACCAAATTGAATTCAGTCACAAAATCTCCATAAAATTTTATTTTAAGAAAAATTATTATTTTGATGGACGCTAATTTCAGACTTGGGTTCGAACTTTGCAAGCAGTTTTCTCAGGTTTTAAGGGACCAAACGGGCTGAAATATTGGAATAGTGATAAGAATCGTTATCCAAATCGAACTCAGTCAAAAAATTCTCATAAAGTTGTCTTTTTAGAAAAACCATCTTTTTTATGGAGCCTTATTTCAGCCTTGGGTTCGAACTTTGTAAGCAGTTTTCTCAGGTTGTATGGGACTAAATTGGCTGAAATTAAGGAAAAGTGATAAGAAACATGGTACAAATCGAAATCAGTTACAAATCTCCATAAAGTTGTATTTTTAGAAAAATTATGATTTTTATGGACGCTAATTTCAGACTTGGGTTCGAAATTTAGAAGCAGTTTTCTCAGGTTCTATGCGACCAAACTGGCTGAAATTTCGAAATAGTCATAAGAATCGCTAACCAAATTGAATTCAGTCACAAAATCTCCATAAAATTTTATTTTAAGAAAAATTATTATTTTGATGGACGCTAATTTCAGACTTGGGTTCGAACTTTTGAAGCAGTTTTGTCAGGTTCTATGGACCAAATAGGCTGAAATTTAGGAAAAAGGATAAGAAGCATGGTACAAATCGAAATCATTCACAAAATCTCCATAAAGTTGTATTTTTAGAAAAATTATGATTTTTAGTGACCCAAATTTCAGACTTGGGTTCGAACTTTGCAAGCAGTTTTCTCAGGTTTTAAGGGACCAAACGGGCTGAAATATTGGAATAGTGATAAGAATCGTTATCCAAATCGAACTCAGTCAGAAAATCTTCATAAATTTGTCTTTTTAGAAAAACCATATTTTTTATGGAGCCTAATTCCAGCCTTGGGTTCCAACTTTGTAAGCAGTTTTCTCAGGTTGTATGGGACTAAATTGGCTGAAATTAAGGAAAAGTGATAAGAAGCATGGTACAAATCGAAATCAGTTACAAATCTCCATAAAGTTGTATTTTTAGAAAAATTATGATTTTTATGGACGCTAATTTCAGACTTGGGTTCGAACTTTAGAAGCAGTTTTTTCAGGTTCTATGGGACCAAACTGGCTGAAATATTGGAATAAAGATAAGAATCGTTATCCAAATCGAACTCAGTCACAAAATCTCCATAAAGTTGTATTTTTAGAAAAACCATCTTTTTTATGGAGGCTAATTTGAGACTTGGGTACGAACTTTAGAAGCAGTTTTCTCAGGTTCTATGCAACCAAACTGGCTGAAATTTTGAAATAGTGATAAGAATCGCTATCCAAATCGAATTCAGTCACAAAATCTCCATAAAGTTCTCTTTTTAGAAAAACCATCATTTTTATGGAGCTTTTCCAGCCATGGGATCCGACTTTGGAAGCAGTTTTCTCAGGTCGTATGGGACTAAATTGGCTGAAATTAAGGAAAAGTGATAAGAAGCATGGGACAAATCGAAATCAGTTACAAATCTCCATAAAGTTGTATTTTTAGAAAAATTATGATTTTTATGGACGCACATTTCAGACTTGGGTTCGAACTTTGAAAGCAGTTTTCTCAGGTTTTATGGGACCAAACGGGCTGAAATATTGGAATAGTGATGAGAATCGTTCACCAAATCGAACTCAGTCACAAAATCTTCATAAAGTTTAATTTTAAGAAAAACCATCTTTTTTATGGAGCCTAATTTCAGCCTTGGGTTCAAACTTGGGAAGCAGTTTTCTCAGGTTCTATGGGACCAAACTGGCTGAAATTTTCTAATATTGATAAGAATCGCTAACCAAATTGAATTCAGTCACAAAATCTCCATAAAGTTGTATTTTTAGAAAATTTTTAATTTTTTTGGACGCTAATTTCAGATAAAATAAAATAAAATACTTTTTTGTTTTAAAACCACGATATTTATTAATTTAAGAACCGACTGGTTTCGCTTTACTTAAGCATCATCAGGGTACAAATTAATACTAGTATTAATTTGTACCCTGATGATGCTTAAGTAAAGCGAAACCGGTCGGTTCTTAAATTAATAAATATCGTGGTTTTAAAACAAAAAAGTATTTTATTTTATTAAATATGTCAAACCACAAAGTGATTGCTTTCTACAATAATAGCTAATTTCAGACTTGGGTTCGAACTTTGGAAGCAGTTTTCTCAGGTTCTTTGGGACCAAATTGGCTGAAATTTAGGAAAAGTGATAAGAAGCATGGTACAAATCGAAATCAGTCACAAAATCTCCATAAAATTGTATTTTTAGAAAAATTATTATTTTTATGGACGCTTATTTCAGACTTGGGGTCGAAATTTGGAAGCAGTTTTCTCAGGTTCTATGCGACCAAACTGGCTGAAATTTCGAAATAGTCATAAGAATCGCTAACCAAATTGAATTCAGTCACAAAATCTCCATAAAATTTTATTTTAAGAAAAATTATTATTTTGATGGACGCTAATTTCAGACTTGGGTTCGAACTTTTGAAGCAGTTTTGTCAGGTTCTATGGACCAAATTGGCTGAAATTTAGGAAAAGTTATTAGAAGCATGGTACAAATCGAAATCAGTCATAAAATCTCCATAAAAATGTATTTTTAGAAAAATTATGATTTTTATGGACGCTAATTTCAGACTTGGGTTCGAAATTTAGAAGCAGTTTTCTCAGGTTCTATGCGACCAAACTGGCTGAAATTTCGAAATAGTCATAAGAATCGCTAACCAAATTGAATTCAGTCACAAAATCTCCATAAAATTTTATTATAAGAAAAATTATTATTTTGATGGACGCTAATTTCAGACTTGGGTTCGAACTTTTGAAGCAGTTTTGTCAGGTTCTATGGACCAAATAGGCTGAAATTTAGGAAAAAGGATAAGAAGCATGGTACAAATCGAAATCATTCACAAAATCTCCATAAAGTTGTATTTTTAGAAAAATTATGATTTTTATGGACGCTAATTTCAGACTTGGGTTCGAACTTTAGAAGCAGTTTTTTCAGGTTCTATGGGACCAAACTGGCTGAAATATTGGAATAAAGATAAGAATCGTTATCCAAATCGAACTCAGTCACAAAATCTCCATAAAGTTGTATTTTTAGAAAAACCATCTTTTTTATGGAGGCTAATTTGAGACTTGGGTACGAACTTTAGAAGCAGTTTTCTCAGGTTCTATGCAACCAAACTGGCTGAAATTTTGAAATAGTGATAAGAATCGCTATCCAAATCGAATTCAGTCACAAAATCTCCATAAAGTTCTCTTTTTAGAAAAACCATCATTTTTATGGAGCTTTTCCAGCCATGGGATCCGACTTTGGAAGCAGTTTTCTCAGGTCGTATGGGACTAAATTGGCTGAAATTAAGGAAAAGTGATAAGAAGCATGGGACAAATCGAAATCAGTTACAAATCTCCATAAAGTTGTATTTTTAGAAAAATTATGATTTTTATGGACGCACATTTCAGACTTGGGTTCGAACTTTGAAAGCAGTTTTCTCAGGTTTTATGGGACCAAACGGGCTGAAATATTGGAATAGTGATAAGAATCGTTAACCAAATCGAACTCAGTCACAAAATCTTCATAAAGTTTAATTTTAAGAAAAACCATCTTTTTTATGGAGCCTAATTTCAGCCTTGGGTTCAAACTTGGGAAGCAGTTTTCTCAGGTTCTATGGGACCAAACTGGCTGAAATTTTCTAATATTGATAAGAATCGCTAACCAAATTGAATTCAGTCACAAAATCTCCATAAAGTTGTATTTTTAGAAAATTTTTAATTTTTTTGGACGCTAATTTCAGATAAAATAAAATAAAATACTTTTTTGTTTTAAAACCACGATATTTATTAATTTAAGAACCGACTGGTTTCGCTTTACTTAAGCATCATCAGGGTACAAATTAATACTAGTAGATGATGCTTAAGTAAAGCGAAACCGGTCGGTTCTTAAATTAATAAATATCGTGGTTTTAAAACAAAAAAGTATTTTATTTTATTAAATATGTCAAACCACAAAGTGATTGCTTTCTACAATAATAGCTAATTTCAGACTTGGGTTCGAACTTTGGAAGCAGTTTTCTCAGGTTCTTTGGGACCAAATTGGCTGAAATTTAGGAAAAGTGATAAGAAGCATGGTACAAATCGAAATCAGTCACAAAATCTCCATAAAATTGTATTTTTAGAAAAATTATTATTTTTATGGACGCTTATTTCAGACTTGGGGTCGAAATTTGGAAGCAGTTTTCTCAGGTTCTATGCGACCAAACTGGCTGAAATTTCGAAATAGTCATAAGAATCGCTAACCAAATTGAATTCAGTCACAAAATCTCCATAAAATTTTATTTTAAGAAAAATTATTATTTTGATGGACGCTAATTTCAGACTTGGGTTCGAACTTTTGAAGCAGTTTTGTCAGGTTCTATGGACCAAATTGGCTGAAATTTAGGAAAAGTTATTAGAAGCATGGTACAAATCGAAATCAGTCATAAAATCTCCATAAAAATGTATTTTTAGAAAAATTATGATTTTTATGGACGCTAATTTCAGACTTGGGTTCGAAATTTAGAAGCAGTTTTCTCAGGTTCTATGCGACCAAACTGGCTGAAATTTCGAAATAGTCATAAGAATCGCTAACCAAATTGAATTCAGTCACAAAATCTCCATAAAATTTTATTACAAGAAAAATTATTATTTTGATGGACGCTAATTTCAGACTTGGGTTCGAACTTTTGAAGCAGTTTTGTCAGGTTCTATGGACCAAATAGGCTGAAATTTAGGAAAAAGGATAAGAAGCATGGTACAAATCGAAATCATTCACAAAATCTCCATAAAGTTGTATTTTTAGAAAAATTATGATTTTTATGGACGCTAATTTCAGACTTGGGTTCGAACTTTAGAAGCAGTTTTTTCAGGTTCTATGGGACCAAACTGGCTGAAATATTGGAATAAAGATAAGAATCGTTATCCAAATCGAACTCAGTCACAAAATCTCCATAAAGTTGTATTTTTAGAAAAACCATCTTTTTTATGGAGGCTAATTTGAGACTTGGGTACGAACTTTAGAAGCAGTTTTCTCAGGTTCTATGCAACCAAACTGGCTGAAATTTTGAAATAGTGATAAGAATCGCTATCCAAATCGAATTCAGTCACAAAATCTCCATAAAGTTCTCTTTTTAGAAAAACCATCATTTTTATGGAGCTTTTCCAGCCATGGGATCCGACTTTGGAAGCAGTTTTCTCAGGTCGTATGGGACTAAATTGGCTGAAATTAAGGAAAAGTGATAAGAAGCATGGGACAAATCGAAATCAGTTACAAATCTCCATAAAGTTGTATTTTTAGAAAAATTATGATTTTTATGGACGCACATTTCAGACTTGGGTTCGAACTTTGAAAGCAGTTTTCTCAGGTTTTATGGGACCAAACGGGCTGAAATATTGGAATAGTGATAAGAATCGTTAACCAAATCGAACTCAGTCACAAAATCTTCATAAAGTTTAATTTTAAGAAAAACCATCTTTTTTATGGAGCCTAATTTCAGCCTTGGGTTCAAACTTGGGAAGCAGTTTTCTCAGGTTCTATGGGACCAAACTGGCTGAAATTTTCTAATATTGATAAGAATCGCTAACCAAATTGAATTCAGTCACAAAATCTCCATAAAGTTGTATTTTTAGAAAATTTTTAATTTTTTTGGACGCTAATTTCAGATAAAATAAAATAAAATACTTTTTTGTTTTAAAACCACGATATTTATTAATTTAAGAACCGACTGGTTTCGCTTTACTTAAGCATCATCAGGGTACAAATTAATACTAGTATTAATTTGTACCCTGATGATGCTTAAGTAAAGCGAAACCGGTCGGTTCTTAAATTAATAAATATCGTGGTTTTAAAACAAAAAAGTATTTTATTTTATTAAATATGTCAAACCACAAAGTGATTGCTTTCTACAATAATAGCTAATTTCAGACTTGGGTTCGAACTTTGGAAGCAGTTTTCTCAGGTTCTTTGGGACCAAATTGGCTGAAATTTAGGAAAAGTGATAAGAAGCATGGTACAAATCGAAATCAGTCACAAAATCTCCATAAAATTGTATTTTTAGAAAAATTATTATTTTTATGGACGCTTATTTCAGACTTGGGGTCGAAATTTGGAAGCAGTTTTCTCAGGTTCTATGCGACCAAACTGGCTGAAATTTCGAAATAGTCATAAGAATCGCTAACCAAATTGAATTCAGTCACAAAATCTCCATAAAATTTTATTTTAAGAAAAATTATTATTTTGATGGACGCTAATTTCAGACTTGGGTTCGAACTTTTGAAGCAGTTTTGTCAGGTTCTATGGACCAAATTGGCTGAAATTTAGGAAAAGTTATTAGAAGCATGGTACAAATCGAAATCAGTCATAAAATCTCCATAAAAATGTATTTTTAGAAAAATTATGATTTTTGTGACGCAAATTTCAGACTTGGGTTCGAACTTTGCAAGCAGTTTTCTCAGGTTTTAAGGGACCAAACGGGCTGAAATATTGGAATAGTGATAAGAATCGTTATCCAAATCGAACTCAGTCAAAAAATTCTCATAAAGTTGTCTTTTTAGAAAAACCATCTTTTTTATGGAGCCTTATTTCAGCCTTGGGTTCGAACTTTGTAAGCAGTTTTATCAGGTTGTATGGGACTAAATTGGCTGAAATTAAGGAAAAGTGATAAGAAGCATGGTACAAATCGAAATCAGTTACAAATCTCCATAAAGTTGTATTTTTAGAAAAATTATGATTTTTATGGACGCTAATTTCAGACTTGGGTTCGAAATTTAGAAGCAGTTTTCTCAGGTTCTATGCGACCAAACTGGCTGAAATTTCGAAATAGTCATAAGAATCGCTAACCAAATTGAATTCAGTCACAAAATCTCCATAAAATTTTATTATAAGAAAAATTATTGTTTTGATGGACGCTAATTTCAGACTTGGGTTCGAACTTTTGAAGCAGTTTTGTCAGGTTCTATGGACCAAATAGGCTGAAATTTAGGAAAAAGGATAAGAAGCATGGTACAAATCGAAATCATTCACAAAATCTCCATAAAGTTGTATTTTTAGAAAAATTATGATTTTTATGGACGCTAATTTCAGACTTGGGTTCGAACTTTAGAAGCAGTTTTTTCAGGTTCTATGGGACCAAACTGGCTGAAATATTGGAATAAAGATAAGAATCGTTATCCAAATCGAACTCAGTCACAAAATCTCCATAAAGTTGTATTTTTAGAAAAACCATCTTTTTTATGGAGGCTAATTTGAGACTTGGGTACGAACTTTAGAAGCAGTTTTCTCAGGTTCTATGCAACCAAACTGGCTGAAATTTTGAAATAGTGATAAGAATCGCTATCCAAATCGAATTCAGTCACAAAATCTCCATAAAGTTCTCTTTTTAGAAAAACCATCATTTTTATGGAGCTTTTCCAGCCATGGGATCCGACTTTGGAAGCAGTTTTCTCAGGTCGTATGGGACTAAATTGGCTGAAATTAAGGAAAAGTGATAAGAAGCATGGGACAAATCGAAATCAGTTACAAATCTCCATAAAGTTGTATTTTTAGAAAAATTATGATTTTTATGGACGCACATTTCAGACTTGGGTTCGAACTTTGAAAGCAGTTTTCTCAGGTTTTATGGGACCAAACGGGCTGAAATATTGGAATAGTGATAAGAATCGTTAACCAAATCGAACTCAGTCACAAAATCTTCATAAAGTTTAATTTTAAGAAAAACCATCTTTTTTATGGAGCCTAATTTCAGCCTTGGGTTCAAACTTGGGAAGCAGTTTTCTCAGGTTCTATGGGACCAAACTGGCTGAAATTTTCTAATATTGATAAGAATCGCTAACCAAATTGAATTCAGTCACAAAATCTCCATAAAGTTGTATTTTTAGAAAATTTTTAATTTTTTTGGACGCTAATTTCAGATAAAATAAAATAAAATACTTTTTTGTTTTAAAACCACGATATTTATTAATTTAAGAACCGACTGGTTTCGCTTTACTTAAGCATCATCAGGGTACAAATTAATACTAGTAGATGATGCTTAAGTAAAGCGAAACCGGTCGGTTCTTAAATTAATAAATATCGTGGTTTTAAAACAAAAAAGTATTTTATTTTATTAAATATGTCAAACCACAAAGTGATTGCTTTCTACAATAATAGCTAATTTCAGACTTGGGTTCGAACTTTGGAAGCAGTTTTCTCAGGTTCTTTGGGACCAAATTGGCTGAAATTTAGGAAAAGTGATAAGAAGCATGGTACAAATCGAAATCAGTCACAAAATCTCCATAAAATTGTATTTTTAGAAAAATTATTATTTTTATGGACGCTTATTTCAGACTTGGGGTCGAAATTTGGAAGCAGTTTTCTCAGGTTCTATGCGACCAAACTGGCTGAAATTTCGAAATAGTCATAAGAATCGCTAACCAAATTGAATTCAGTCACAAAATCTCCATAAAATTTTATTTTAAGAAAAATTATTATTTTGATGGACGCTAATTTCAGACTTGGGTTCGAACTTTTGAAGCAGTTTTGTCAGGTTCTATGGACCAAATTGGCTGAAATTTAGGAAAAGTTATTAGAAGCATGGTACAAATCGAAATCAGTCATAAAATCTCCATAAAAATGTATTTTTAGAAAAATTATGATTTTTATGGACGCTAATTTCAGACTTGGGTTCGAAATTTAGAAGCAGTTTTCTCAGGTTCTATGCGACCAAACTGGCTGAAATTTCGAAATAGTCATAAGAATCGCTAACCAAATTGAATTCAGTCACAAAATCTCCATAAAATTTTATTACAAGAAAAATTATTATTTTGATGGACGCTAATTTCAGACTTGGGTTCGAACTTTTGAAGCAGTTTTGTCAGGTTCTATGGACCAAATAGGCTGAAATTTAGGAAAAAGGATAAGAAGCATGGTACAAATCGAAATCATTCACAAAATCTCCATAAAGTTGTATTTTTAGAAAAATTATGATTTTTATGGACGCTAATTTCAGACTTGGGTTCGAACTTTAGAAGCAGTTTTTTCAGGTTCTATGGGACCAAACTGGCTGAAATATTGGAATAAAGATAAGAATCGTTATCCAAATCGAACTCAGTCACAAAATCTCCATAAAGTTGTATTTTTAGAAAAACCATCTTTTTTATGGAGGCTAATTTGAGACTTGGGTACGAACTTTAGAAGCAGTTTTCTCAGGTTCTATGCAACCAAACTGGCTGAAATTTTGAAATAGTGATAAGAATCGCTATCCAAATCGAATTCAGTCACAAAATCTCCATAAAGTTCTCTTTTTAGAAAAACCATCATTTTTATGGAGCTTTTCCAGCCATGGGATCCGACTTTGGAAGCAGTTTTCTCAGGTCGTATGGGACTAAATTGGCTGAAATTAAGGAAAAGTGATAAGAAGCATGGGACAAATCGAAATCAGTTACAAATCTCCATAAAGTTGTATTTTTAGAAAAATTATGATTTTTATGGACGCACATTTCAGACTTGGGTTCGAACTTTGAAAGCAGTTTTCTCAGGTTTTATGGGACCAAACGGGCTGAAATATTGGAATAGTGATAAGAATCGTTAACCAAATCGAACTCAGTCACAAAATCTTCATAAAGTTTAATTTTAAGAAAAACCATCTTTTTTATGGAGCCTAATTTCAGCCTTGGGTTCAAACTTGGGAAGCAGTTTTCTCAGGTTCTATGGGACCAAACTGGCTGAAATTTTCTAATATTGATAAGAATCGCTAACCAAATTGAATTCAGTCACAAAATCTCCATAAAGTTGTATTTTTAGAAAATTTTTAATTTTTTTGGACGCTAATTTCAGATAAAATAAAATAAAATACTTTTTTGTTTTAAAACCACGATATTTATTAATTTAAGAACCGACTGGTTTCGCTTTACTTAAGCATCATCAGGGTACAAATTAATACTAGTATTAATTTGTACCCTGATGATGCTTAAGTAAAGCGAAACCGGTCGGTTCTTAAATTAATAAATATCGTGGTTTTAAAACAAAAAAGTATTTTATTTTATTAAATATGTCAAACCACAAAGTGATTGCTTTCTACAATAATAGCTAATTTCAGACTTGGGTTCGAACTTTGGAAGCAGTTTTCTCAGGTTCTTTGGGACCAAATTGGCTGAAATTTAGGAAAAGTGATAAGAAGCATGGTACAAATCGAAATCAGTCACAAAATCTCCATAAAATTGTATTTTTAGAAAAATTATTATTTTTATGGACGCTTATTTCAGACTTGGGGTCGAAATTTGGAAGCAGTTTTCTCAGGTTCTATGCGACCAAACTGGCTGAAATTTCGAAATAGTCATAAGAATCGCTAACCAAATTGAATTCAGTCACAAAATCTCCATAAAATTTTATTTTAAGAAAAATTATTATTTTGATGGACGCTAATTTCAGACTTGGGTTCGAACTTTTGAAGCAGTTTTGTCAGGTTCTATGGACCAAATTGGCTGAAATTTAGGAAAAGTTATTAGAAGCATGGTACAAATCGAAATCAGTCATAAAATCTCCATAAAAATGTATTTTTAGAAAAATTATGATTTTTGTGACGCAAATTTCAGACTTGGGTTCGAACTTTGCAAGCAGTTTTCTCAGGTTTTAAGGGACCAAACGGGCTGAAATATTGGAATAGTGATAAGAATCGTTATCCAAATCGAACTCAGTCAAAAAATTCTCATAAAGTTGTCTTTTTAGAAAAACCATCTTTTTTATGGAGCCTTATTTCAGCCTTGGGTTCGAACTTTGTAAGCAGTTTTATCAGGTTGTATGGGACTAAATTGGCTGAAATTAAGGAAAAGTGATAAGAAGCATGGTACAAATCGAAATCAGTTACAAATCTCCATAAAGTTGTATTTTTAGAAAAATTATGATTTTTATGGACGCTAATTTCAGACTTGGGTTCGAAATTTAGAAGCAGTTTTCTCAGGTTCTATGCGACCAAACTGGCTGAAATTTCGAAATAGTCATAAGAATCGCTAACCAAATTGAATTCAGTCACAAAATCTCCATAAAATTTTATTATAAGAAAAATTATTGTTTTGATGGACGCTAATTTCAGACTTGGGTTCGAACTTTTGAAGCAGTTTTGTCAGGTTCTATGGACCAAATAGGCTGAAATTTAGGAAAAAGGATAAGAAGCATGGTACAAATCGAAATCATTCACAAAATCTCCATAAAGTTGTATTTTTAGAAAAATTATGATTTTTAGTGACCCAAATTTCAGACTTGGGTTCGAACTTTGCAAGCAGTGTTCTCAGGTTTTAAGGGACCAAACGGGCTGAAATATTGGAATAGTGATAAGAATCGTTATCCAAATCGAACTCAGTCACAAAATCTTCATAAAGTTGTCTTTTTAGAAAAACCATCTTTTTTATGGAGCCTAATTCCAGCCTTGGGTTCCAACTTTGTAAGCAGTTTTCTCAGGTTGTATGGGACTAAATTGGCTGAAATTAAGGAAAAGTGATAAGAAGCATGGTACAAATCGAAATCAGTTACAAATCTCCATAAAGTTGTATTTTTAGAAAAATTATGATTTTTATGGACGCTAATTTCAGACTTGGGTTCGAACTTTAGAAGCAGTTTTCTTAGGTTCTATGGGACCAAACTGGCTGAAATATTGGAATAGTGATAAGAATCGATATCCAAATTGAACTCAGTCACAAAATCTCCATAAAGTTGTATTTTTAGAAAAATCATGATTTTTATGGACGCTAATTTCAGACTTGGGTACGAACTTTAGAAGCAGTTTTCTCAGGTTCTATGCAACCAAACTGGCTGAAATTTTGAAATAGTGATAAGAATCGCTATCCAAATCGAATTCAGTCACAAAATCTCCATAAAGTTCTCTTTTTAGAAAAACCATCATTTTTATGGAGCTTTTCCAGCCATGGGATCCGACTTTGGAAGCAGTTTTCTCAGGTCGTATGGGACTAAATTGGCTGAAATTAAGGAAAAGTGATAAGAAGCATGGGACAAATCGAAATCAGTTACAAATCTCCATAAAGTTGTATTTTTAGAAAAATTATGATTTTTATGGACGCACATTTCAGACTTGGGTTCGAACTTTGAAAGCAGTTTTCTCAGGTTTTATGGGACCAAACGGGCTGAAATATTGGAATAGTGATAAGAATCGTTAACCAAATCGAACTCAGTCACAAAATCTTCATAAAGTTTAATTTTAAGAAAAACCATCTTTTTTATGGAGCCTAATTTCAGCCTTGGGTTCAAACTTGGGAAGCAGTTTTCTCAGGTTCTATGGGACCAAACTGGCTGAAATATTCTAATATTGATAAGAATCGCTAACCAAATTGAATTCAGTCACAAAATCTCCATTAAGTTGTATTTTTAGAAAATTTTTAATTTTTTTGGACGCTAATTTCAGATAAAATAAAATAAAATACTTTTTTGTTTTAAAACCACGATATTTATTAATTTAAGAACCGATGATGCTTAAGTAAAGCGAAACCGGTCGGTTCTTAAATTAATAAATATCGTGGTTTTAAAACAAAAAAGTATTTTATTTTATTAAATATGTCAAACCACAAAGTGATTGCTTTCTACAATAATAGCTAATTTCAGACTTGGGTTCGAACTTTGGAAGCAGTTTTCTCAGGTTCTTTGGGACCAAATTGGCTGAAATTTAGGAAAAGTGATAAGAAGCATGGTACAAATCGAAATCAGTCACAAAATCTCCATAAAATTGTATTTTTAGAAAAATTATTATTTTTATGGACGCTTATTTCAGACTTGGGGTCGAAATTTGGAAGCAGTTTTCTCAGGTTCTATGGGACCAAACTGGCTGAAATTTTGTAATAGTGATAAGAATCGCAATCAAAATCGAACTCAGTCACAAAATCTCCATAAAGTCGTATTTTTAGAAAAATTATGATTTTTATGGACGCTAATTTCAGACTTGGGTTCGAACTTTAGAAGCAGTTTTCTCAGGTTCTATGCGACCAAACTGGCTGAAATTTCGAAATAGTCATAAGAATCGCTAACCAAATTGAATTCAGTCACAAAATCTCCATAAAATTTTATTTTAAGAAAAATTATTATTTTGATGGACGCTAATTTCAGACTTGGGTTCAAACTTTTGAAGCAGTTTTGTCAGGTTCTATGGACCAAATTGGCTGAAATTTAGGAAAAGTTATAAGAAGCATGGTACAAATCGAAATCAGTCATAAAATCTCCATAAAAATGTATTTTTAGAAAAATTATGATTTTTAGTGACGCAAATTTCAGACTTGGGTTCGAACTTTGCAAGCAGTTTTCTCATGTTTTAAGGGACCAAACGGGCTGAAATATTGGAATAGTGATAAGAATCGTTATCCAAATCGAACTCAGTCAAAAAATTCTCATAAAGTTGTCTTTTTAGAAAAACCATCTTTTTTATGGAGCCTTATTTCAGCCTTGGGTTCGAACTTTGTAAGCAGTTTTCTCAGGTTGTATGGGACTAAATTGGCTGAAATTAAGGAAAAGTGATAAGAAGCATGGTACAAATCGAAATCAGTTACAAATCTCCATAAAGTTGTATTTTTAGAAAAATTATGATTTTTATGGACGCTAATTTCAGACTTGGGTTCGAAATTTAGAAGCAGTTTTCTCAGGTTCTATGCGACCAAACTGGCTGAAATTTCGAAATAGTCATAAGAATCGCTAACCAAATTGAATTCAGTCACAAAATCTCCATAAAATTTTATTTTAAGAAAAATTATTATTTTGATGGACGCTAATTTCAGACTTGGGTTCGAACTTTTGAAGCAGTTTTGTCAGGTTCTATGGACCAAATAGGCTGAAATTTAGGAAAAAGGATAAGAAGCATGGTACAAATCGAAATCATTCACAAAATCTCCATAAAGTTGTATTTTTAGAAAAATTATGATTTTTAGTGACCCAAATTTCAGACTTGGATTCGAACTTTGCAAGCAGTTTTCTCAGGTTTTAAGGGACCAAACGGGCTGAAATATTGGAATAGTGATAAGAATCGTTATCCAAATCGAACTCAGTCACAAAATCTTCATAAAGTTGTCTTTTTAGAAAAACCATCTTTTTTATGGAGCCTAATTCCAGCCTTGGGTTCCAACTTTGTAAGCAGTTTTCTCAGGTTGTATGGGACTAAATTGGCTGAAATTAAGGAAAAGTGATAAGAAGCATGGTACAAATCGAAATCAGTTACAAATCTCCATAAAGTTGTATTTTTAGAAAAATTATGATTTTTATGGACGCTAATTTCAGACTTGGGTTCGAACTTTAGTAGCAGTTTTCTTAGGTTCTATGGGACCAAACTGGCTGAAATATTGGAATAGTGATAAGAATCGATATCCAAATTGAACTCAGTAACAAAATCTCCATAAAGTTGTATTTTTAGAAAAATCATGATTTTTATGGACGCTAATTTCAGACTTGGGTTCGAACTTTAGAAGCAGTTTTTTCAGGTTCTATGGGACCAAACTGGCTGAAATATTGGAATAAAGATAAGAATCGTTATCCAAATCGAACTCAGTCACAAAATCTCCATAAAGTTGTATTTTTAGAAAAACCATCTTTTTTATGGAGGCTAATTTGAGACTTAGGTACGAACTTTAGAAGCAGTTTTCTCAGGTTCTATGCAACCAAACTGGCTGAAATTTTGAAATAGTGATTTTTATGGACGCACGTTTCAGACTTGGGTTCGAACTTTGAAAGCAGTTTTCTTTATGGGACCAAACGGGCTGAAATATTGGAATAGTGATAAGAATCGTTAACCAAATCGAACTCAGTCACAAAATCTTCATAAAGTTTAATTTTAAGAAAAACCATCTTTTTTATGGAGCCTAATTTCAGCCTTGGGTTCAAACTTGGGAAGCAGTTTTCTCAGGTTCTATGGGACCAAACTGGCTGAAATTTTCTAATATTGATAAGAATCGCTAACCAAATTGAATTCAGTCACAAAATCTCCATAAAGTTGTATTTTTAGAAAATTTTTAATTTTTTTGGACGCTAATTTCAGATAAAATAAAATAAAATACTTTTTTGTTTTAAAACCACGATATTTATTAATTTAAGAACCGACCGGTTTCGCTTTACTTAAGCATCATCAGGGTACAAATTAATACTAGTATTAATTTGTACCCTGATGATGCTTAAGTAAAGCGAAACCGGTCGGTTCTTAAATTAATAAATATCGTGGTTTTAAAACAAAAAAGTATTTTATTTTATTAAATATGTCAAACCACAAAGTGATTGCTTTCTACAATAATAGCTAATTTCAGACTTGGGTTCGAACTTTGGAAGCAGTTTTCTCAGGTTCTATGGGACCAAATTGGCTGAAATTTAGGAAAAGTGATAAGAAGCATGGTACAAATCGAAATCAGTCACAAAATCTCCATAAAATTGTATTTTTAGAAAAATTATTATTTTTATGGACCCTTATTTCAGACTTGGGGTCGAAATTTGGAAGCAGTTTTCTCAGGTTCTATGGGACCAAACTGGCTGAAATTTTGTAATAGTGATAAGAATCGCAATCAAAATCGAACTCAGTCACAAAATCTCCATAAAGTCGTATTTTTAGAAAAATTATGATTTTTATGGACGCTTATTTCAGACTTGGGTTCGAACTTTAGAAGCAGTTTTCTCAGGTTCTATGCGACCAAACTGGCTGAAATTTCGAAATAGTCATAAGAATCGCTAACCAAATACAATTCAGTCACAAAATCTCCATAAAATTTTATTTTAAGAAAAATTATTATTTTGATGGACGCTAATTTCAGACTTGGGTTCGAACTTTTGAAGCAGTTTTGTCAGGTTCTATGGACCAAATTGGCTGAAATTTAGGAAAAGTTATTAGAAGCATGGTACAAATCGAAATCAGTCATAAAATCTCCATAAAAATGTATTTTTAGAAAAATTATGATTTTTAGTGACGCAAATTTCAGACTTGGGTTCGAACTTTGCAAGCAGTTTTCTCAGGTTTTAAGGGACCAAACGGGCTGAAATATTGGAATAGTGATAAGAATCGTTATCCAAATCGAACTCAGTCAAAAAATTCTCATAAAGTTGTCTTTTTAGAAAAACGATCTTTTTTATGGAGCCTTATTTCAGCCTTGGGTTCGAACTTTGTAAGCAGTTTTCTCAGGTTGTATGGGACTAAATTGGCTGAAATTAAGGAAAAGTGATAAGAAGCATGGTACAAATCGAAATCAGTTACAAATCTCCATAAAGTTGTATTTTTAGAAAAATTATGATTTTTATGGACGCTAATTTCAGACTTGGGTTCGAAATTTAGAAGCAGTTTTCTCAGGTTCTATGCGACCAAACTGGCTGAAATTTCGAAATAGTCATAAGAATCGCTAACCAAATTGAATTCAGTCACAAAATCTCCATAAAATTTTATTTTAAGAAAAATTATTATTTTGATGGACGCTAATTTCAGACTTGGGTTCGAACTTTTGAAGCAGTTTTGTCAGGTTCTATGGACCAAATAGGCTGAAATTTAGGAAAAAGGATAAGAAGCATGGTACAAATCGAAATCATTCACAAAATCTCCATAAAGTTGTATTTTTAGAAAAATTATGATTTTTAGTGACCCAAATTTCAGACTTGGGTTCGAACTTTGCAAGCAGTTTTCTCAGGTTTTAAGGGACCAAACGGGCTGAAATATTGGAATAGTGATAAGAATCGTTATCCAAATCAAACTCAGTCACAAAATCTTCATAAAGTTGTCTTTTTAGAAAAACCATCTTTTTTATGGAGCCTAATTCCAGCCTTGGGTTCCAACTTTGTAAGCAGTTTTCTCAGGTTGTATGGGACTAAATTGGCTGAAATTAAGGAAAAGTGATAAGAAGCATGGTACAAATCGAAATCAGTTACAAATCTCCATAAAGTTGTATTTTTAGAAAAATTATGATTTTTATGGACGCTAATTTCAGACTTGGGTTCGAACTTTAGAAGCAGTTTTCTTAGGTTCTATGGGACCAAACTGGCTGAAATATTGGAATAGTGATAAGAATCGATATCCAAATTGAACTCAGTCACAAAATCTCCATAAAGTTGTATTTTTAGAAAAATCATGATTTTTATGGACGCTAATTTCAGACTTGAGTTCGAACTTTAGAAGCAGTTTTTTCAGGTTCTATGGGACCAAACTGGCTGAAATATTGGAATAAAGATAAGAATCGTTATCCAAATCGAACTCAGTCACAAAATCTCCATAAAGTTGTATTTTTAGAAAAACCATCTTTTTTATGGAGGCTAATTTGAGACTTAGGTACGAACTTTAGAAGCAGTTTTCTCAGGTTCTATGCAACCAAACTGGCTGAAATTTTGAAATAGTGATAAGAATCGCTATCCAAATCGAATTCAGTCACAAAATCTCCATAAAGTTCTCTTTTTAGAAAAACCATCATTTTTATGGAGCTTTTCCAGCCATGGGATCCGACTTTGGAAGCAGTTTTCTCAGGTCGTATGGGACTAAATTGGCTGAAATTAAGGAAAAGTGATAAGAAGCATGGGACAAATCGAAATCAGTTACAAATCTCCATAAAGTTGTATTTTTAGAAAAATTATGATTTTTATGGACGCTTATTTCAGACTTGGGTTCGAAATTTGGAAGCAGTTTTCTCAGGTTCTATGGGACCAAACTGGCTGAAATTTTGTAATAGTGATAAGAATCGCAATCAAAATCGAACTCAGTCACAAAATCTCCATAAAGTCGTATTTTTAGAAAAATTATGATTTTTATGGACGCTAATTTCAGACTTGGGTTCGAACTTTAGAAGCAGTTTTCTCAGGTTCTATGCGACCAAACTGGCTGAAATTTCGAAATAGTCATAAGAATCGCTAACCAAATTGAATTCAGTCACAAAATCTCCATAAAATTTTATTTTAAGAAAAATTATTATTTTGATGGACGCTAATTTCAGACTTGGGTTCAAACTTTTGAAGCAGTTTTGTCAGGTTCTATGGACCAAATTGGCTGAAATTTAGGAAAAGTTATAAGAAGCATGGTACAAATCGAAATCAGTCATAAAATCTCCATAAAAATGTATTTTTAGAAAAATTATGATTTTTAGTGACGCAAATTTCAGACTTGGGTTCGAACTTTGCAAGCAGTTTTCTCATGTTTTAAGGGACCAAACGGGCTGAAATATTGGAATAGTGATAAGAATCGTTATCCAAATCGAACTCAGTCAAAAAATTCTCATAAAGTTGTCTTTTTAGAAAAACCATCTTTTTTATGGAGCCTTATTTCAGCCTTGGGTTCGAACTTTGTAAGCAGTTTTCTCAGGTTGTATGGGACTAAATTGGCTGAAATTAAGGAAAAGTGATAAGAAGCATGGTACAAATCGAAATCAGTTACAAATCTCCATAAAGTTGTATTTTTAGAAAAATTATGATTTTTATGGACGCTAATTTCAGACTTGGGTTCGAAATTTAGAAGCAGTTTTCTCAGGTTCTATGCGACCAAACTGGCTGAAATTTCGAAATAGTCATAAGAATCGCTAACCAAATTGAATTCAGTCACAAAATCTCCATAAAATTTTATTTTAAGAAAAATTATTATTTTGATGGACGCTAATTTCAGACTTGGGTTCGAACTTTTGAAGCAGTTTTGTCAGGTTCTATGGACCAAATAGGCTGAAATTTAGGAAAAAGGATAAGAAGCATGGTACAAATCGAAATCATTCACAAAATCTCCATAAAGTTGTATTTTTAGAAAAATTATGATTTTTAGTGACCCAAATTTCAGACTTGGATTCGAACTTTGCAAGCAGTTTTCTCAGGTTTTAAGGGACCAAACGGGCTGAAATATTGGAATAGTGATAAGAATCGTTATCCAAATCGAACTCAGTCACAAAATCTTCATAAAGTTGTCTTTTTAGAAAAACCATCTTTTTTATGGAGCCTAATTCCAGCCTTGGGTTCCAACTTTGTAAGCAGTTTTCTCAGGTTGTATGGGACTAAATTGGCTGAAATTAAGGAAAAGTGATAAGAAGCATGGTACAAATCGAAATCAGTTACAAATCTCCATAAAGTTGTATTTTTAGAAAAATTATGATTTTTATGGACGCTAATTTCAGACTTGGGTTCGAACTTTAGTAGCAGTTTTCTTAGGTTCTATGGGACCAAACTGGCTGAAATATTGGAATAGTGATAAGAATCGATATCCAAATTGAACTCAGTAACAAAATCTCCATAAAGTTGTATTTTTAGAAAAATCATGATTTTTATGGACGCTAATTTCAGACTTGGGTTCGAACTTTAGAAGCAGTTTTTTCAGGTTCTATGGGACCAAACTGGCTGAAATATTGGAATAAAGATAAGAATCGTTATCCAAATCGAACTCAGTCACAAAATCTCCATAAAGTTGTATTTTTAGAAAAACCATCTTTTTTATGGAGGCTAATTTGAGACTTAGGTACGAACTTTAGAAGCAGTTTTCTCAGGTTCTATGCAACCAAACTGGCTGAAATTTTGAAATAGTGATTTTTATGGACGCACGTTTCAGACTTGGGTTCGAACTTTGAAAGCAGTTTTCTTTATGGGACCAAACGGGCTGAAATATTGGAATAGTGATAAGAATCGTTAACCAAATCGAACTCAGTCACAAAATCTTCATAAAGTTTAATTTTAAGAAAAACCATCTTTTTTATGGAGCCTAATTTCAGCCTTGGGTTCAAACTTGGGAAGCAGTTTTCTCAGGTTCTATGGGACCAAACTGGCTGAAATTTTCTAATATTGATAAGAATCGCTAACCAAATTGAATTCAGTCACAAAATCTCCATAAAGTTGTATTTTTAGAAAATTTTTAATTTTTTTGGACGCTAATTTCAGATAAAATAAAATAAAATACTTTTTTGTTTTAAAACCACGATATTTATTAATTTAAGAACCGACCGGTTTCGCTTTACTTAAGCATCATCAGGGTACAAATTAATACTAGTATTAATTTGTACCCTGATGATGCTTAAGTAAAGCGAAACCGGTCGGTTCTTAAATTAATAAATATCGTGGTTTTAAAACAAAAAAGTATTTTATTTTATTAAATATGTCAAACCACAAAGTGATTGCTTTCTACAATAATAGCTAATTTCAGACTTGGGTTCGAACTTTGGAAGCAGTTTTCTCAGGTTCTATGGGACCAAATTGGCTGAAATTTAGGAAAAGTGATAAGAAGCATGGTACAAATCGAAATCAGTCACAAAATCTCCATAAAATTGTATTTTTAGAAAAATTATTATTTTTATGGACCCTTATTTCAGACTTGGGGTCGAAATTTGGAAGCAGTTTTCTCAGGTTCTATGGGACCAAACTGGCTGAAATTTTGTAATAGTGATAAGAATCGCAATCAAAATCGAACTCAGTCACAAAATCTCCATAAAGTCGTATTTTTAGAAAAATTATGATTTTTATGGACGCTTATTTCAGACTTGGGTTCGAACTTTAGAAGCAGTTTTCTCAGGTTCTATGCGACCAAACTGGCTGAAATTTCGAAATAGTCATAAGAATCGCTAACCAAATACAATTCAGTCACAAAATCTCCATAAAATTTTATTTTAAGAAAAATTATTATTTTGATGGACGCTAATTTCAGACTTGGGTTCGAACTTTTGAAGCAGTTTTGTCAGGTTCTATGGACCAAATTGGCTGAAATTTAGGAAAAGTTATTAGAAGCATGGTACAAATCGAAATCAGTCATAAAATCTCCATAAAAATGTATTTTTAGAAAAATTATGATTTTTAGTGACGCAAATTTCAGACTTGGGTTCGAACTTTGCAAGCAGTTTTCTCAGGTTTTAAGGGACCAAACGGGCTGAAATATTGGAATAGTGATAAGAATCGTTATCCAAATCGAACTCAGTCAAAAAATTCTCATAAAGTTGTCTTTTTAGAAAAACGATCTTTTTTATGGAGCCTTATTTCAGCCTTGGGTTCGAACTTTGTAAGCAGTTTTCTCAGGTTGTATGGGACTAAATTGGCTGAAATTAAGGAAAAGTGATAAGAAGCATGGTACAAATCGAAATCAGTTACAAATCTCCATAAAGTTGTATTTTTAGAAAAATTATGATTTTTATGGACGCTAATTTCAGACTTGGGTTCGAAATTTAGAAGCAGTTTTCTCAGGTTCTATGCGACCAAACTGGCTGAAATTTCGAAATAGTCATAAGAATCGCTAACCAAATTGAATTCAGTCACAAAATCTCCATAAAATTTTATTTTAAGAAAAATTATTATTTTGATGGACGCTAATTTCAGACTTGGGTTCGAACTTTTGAAGCAGTTTTGTCAGGTTCTATGGACCAAATAGGCTGAAATTTAGGAAAAAGGATAAGAAGCATGGTACAAATCGAAATCATTCACAAAATCTCCATAAAGTTGTATTTTTAGAAAAATTATGATTTTTAGTGACCCAAATTTCAGACTTGGGTTCGAACTTTGCAAGCAGTTTTCTCAGGTTTTAAGGGACCAAACGGGCTGAAATATTGGAATAGTGATAAGAATCGTTATCCAAATCAAACTCAGTCACAAAATCTTCATAAAGTTGTCTTTTTAGAAAAACCATCTTTTTTATGGAGCCTAATTCCAGCCTTGGGTTCCAACTTTGTAAGCAGTTTTCTCAGGTTGTATGGGACTAAATTGGCTGAAATTAAGGAAAAGTGATAAGAAGCATGGTACAAATCGAAATCAGTTACAAATCTCCATAAAGTTGTATTTTTAGAAAAATTATGATTTTTATGGACGCTAATTTCAGACTTGGGTTCGAACTTTAGAAGCAGTTTTCTTAGGTTCTATGGGACCAAACTGGCTGAAATATTGGAATAGTGATAAGAATCGATATCCAAATTGAACTCAGTCACAAAATCTCCATAAAGTTGTATTTTTAGAAAAATCATGATTTTTATGGACGCTAATTTCAGACTTGAGTTCGAACTTTAGAAGCAGTTTTTTCAGGTTCTATGGGACCAAACTGGCTGAAATATTGGAATAAAGATAAGAATCGTTATCCAAATCGAACTCAGTCACAAAATCTCCATAAAGTTGTATTTTTAGAAAAACCATCTTTTTTATGGAGGCTAATTTGAGACTTAGGTACGAACTTTAGAAGCAGTTTTCTCAGGTTCTATGCAACCAAACTGGCTGAAATTTTGAAATAGTGATAAGAATCGCTATCCAAATCGAATTCAGTCACAAAATCTCCATAAAGTTCTCTTTTTAGAAAAACCATCATTTTTATGGAGCTTTTCCAGCCATGGGATCCGACTTTGGAAGCAGTTTTCTCAGGTCGTATGGGACTAAATTGGCTGAAATTAAGGAAAAGTGATAAGAAGCATGGGACAAATCGAAATCAGTTACAAATCTCCATAAAGTTGTATTTTTAGAAAAATTATGATTTTTATGGACGCTTATTTCAGACTTGGGTTCGAAATTTGGAAGCAGTTTTCTCAGGTTCTATGGGACCAAACTGGCTGAAATTTTGTAATAGTGATAAGAATCGCAATCAAAATCGAACTCAGTCACAAAATCTCCATAAAGTCGTATTTTTTGAAAAATTATGATTTTTATGGACGCTAATTTCAGACTTGGGTTCGAAATTTAGAAGCAGTTTTCTCAGGTTCTATGCGACCAAACTGGCTGAAATAATGGAATAGTCTTAAGAGGGTTCCACTGTAAACAGGGTGTATCGGCACGTACCCGACAAACTTTAACCAGCTATTCCTTAGCATATTTGGAGTAAAAAATCTTATGTGCACTTTGCTGTCCGGTAACGTTTTTTTTTAATAAAAAAATTATTATTCATATTTTCACCACATGTCACCACTGTTTTATCCTTTGTCAAAGTTCGAAAACCCATCTGGCAAATATTTTATTCGAATTCCGTTGAATAATGCACGTGTGTGCCTATATTGGTGCACTTCTACAATCACAACGAAATGGCACGGCACCATTCGTCTCATTTTTAACTATTATTATTTAGTGTGTGCGAAAGAGCGAAGACGATCTTCGACATACTTGCTTATAACAGCTGTTGAACACAAAACTCATTTCCAATGACAGTGATGTAGTGTGGAAATTTAATTTTTTTTTGTTTTTAATTGAAAAAAAATGCTACCGGACAGCAAAGTGCCCATAACATTTTTTACTCCAAATATGCTAAGGAATAGCTGGTTAAAGTTTGTCGGGTTAGTGCCGATACACCCTGTATAATTTAAAAAATCTAATATTATAATAAAATTAATACGTACTACATAATTCTAAAATTTCAGTAAATAATATTTTTGCTACCCACCATTTATACGTATTTCATAACTAGGTTACAATTTTGTAGGTTATTTTTTTGTTTTTCATCATTTGTATGGATTTAAATAAATAATTTTTAAAAGTAAATAAGTAATATTTTTTCTTTGTTTTGTTACCCAACATTTAAAAAGGTAAATGCCCGTAAATGAGCAATATTTCAAGGCACTGTCTGGAGAATTTGAACAATTCTTAAAATTTTAGCGTTCATTTTCGGGTTCTGTGAAAGACTTATTCAAGTTCTGTTTTTATATCATTGTAGGCTAGTTGCTTGACAAAACTGAAATTATCACAGAACTTGAAAATGAACGTTGAAATTTGATGAATTGTTCAGATTCTCCGAAACAACCCGTCCTAAGGGCGAGTTGTTTCGGAAAAAATCACGTGTGAAAAAGTCATCACAACGTCAATCCACTCAATTTTCCATAAATTGGGTTGTTTCATCGTCCGTCAAGAGAAAATTCAACGAAATATTCATGAAAATGTGATAATAATAATAATAACTTAAATAATCAACTTATAAAGGTAAGAAAATAGTAATACCGGGCATTTCAATTAAAAGAGGAATTTTTCAAGGAGACTCATTGAGTCCTCTTTGGTTTTGCTTAGCATTGAATCCTCTATCTAAAATGTTAATTAAAAGCAAGTTTGGAATAAAAGTTAAGGGTAATACAGGGGAGAGTAGTACAATTTCGCATTTATTATTTATGGATGACATAAAATTATTTTCGAATTCTGAACAAAATTTAGAGAAAATGATTGAGGTAGTTAAAAACTTTTCAGATGATATCAAAATGACTTTTGGTTTAGATAAATGTAGAACGATCCATATAGAGAAAGGCAAAATTGTAGATGGGGACGAGAGTATATTTAGAAATTTCCAAATTACTAGTATGAAAAGGGATGAGGTTTATAAATATTTAGGATACCCACAATCAAATAGATTAGACCATACTAGTATTAAAAATGATATTAGGATTAAATTTCAAACTAGGACCAGGAAAATTTTAAAATGCAATCTATCTGCTAAAAATTTAGTAAAAGCAATAAATACTTGGGCAATACCTCTATTAACGTACTCATTTGGCATAATTAAATGGTCTAATACAGATTTAGATAACTTAGAAAGATTAATTAGAACTACGCTAACAAAGTTTAATTGCCATCATCCAAATTCAGCTATAGAACGAGTTAATTTACCTAGAAATTTAGGAGGTAGAGGTATAGTCAAAATAACTTCTTCAAAACATAATCAGGTAGAAATGCTAAGAACTTTTTTCCATAGGAAAGCTCATAGCTCAGAAATGCACAAAATAATTTGCAAGGCAGATAGAAATATTACACCTTTAAATTTATACGATGAGAATGCCAACATTTTTATAAATCCCAACCAGGAATTATTAGATTCCTGGTCAAATAAAATTTTACACGCAAAACACTTCAATTATCTCAACCAAACATATGTTGACAAATTTTCGTCAAACAAATGGTTGAGTATTGGAGAGTTGAGCGCAGAAATAGAAGGATTTATGCTTGCCATTCAGGATAGAGTCATTAATACTAAAAATTATAGAAAGCATATAATCAAAGATACAAATCAAATTGATGATTTGTGTAGAAAATGTTTGGCTTTTCCGGAAACTATAGAACATATTATATCTGGATGTTCTATATTAGCACCGTCCGAGTATACATTTAGGCACAATCAAGTATTAAAAATAATTCACCAAAATTTGGTAATTAAACATAACTTGATTGACTGCCGTAATATAGTACCATATTATGAATACGAACCAAATTCATTTTTAGAAAACGAATTTTATAAAATATATTATGATAAAACTATACTAACAGACCGAACGATTAGTCATAATAGACCCGATATAGTTTTACATGACAAAATTAAAAAAATAACTTATATCATTGATGTCGCTATTCCAAATTCCTGTAACATTCAAAAATCTGTTAATGAAAAAATTAGAAAATACACAGATTTAGGAAACGAAATAAAAAGAATTTGGCATTCTCAGACTATAAAAATATTACCATTCGTTATTTCGGCTACTGGCATTATACCTAGCTCTCTCATTAAAAATTTAGGCGTATTAGATCTATCAAAAAATTAATATATAAAGATGCAAAAGTCGGTCATTTTGAATACATGTAGGATAACGAAAGATTTTTTAAATATTTATGTTGAGGGATCAGTAGGATTTATAGGCCCTGTTAGAAGTACTACCGAGCCGAACCCTCTGATATGAATATATCTGGAGTCGGTGAATTTTTTTTCCCATTTGATCTCTGGTGAGTTGACGTGTTGTTGTTCTGGTATTGTTTTGTATTTATTTTACTTATATAATGCACTTGCATAGTGTTGATTGACTAGCTGATCATTTGTGGAAAAGTGAGTGGAAGGGTTTAGTTTTTCCTATGGGGAAGATTTAACCCGGACAACAAAATCGGAAGCATAAAAAAATACAAATAATATATAATGATAGGTTTTCACTTAAACATAAAATTATAATAACAGACTAAGGGTCCAGTACCCATGGGAAAAAATACAAAAGATAAAATAAAATTCAAATAAAATCGGATATGAGAATACAAGTAAATTACAATATACCCCATTAGAGCTCGCTCTATGTAGCGGACTTCTGTATCCTTATGCAAGCTGCAAGCGAAGGTTTAACTCAACAACTTTTCCACAACTAAAGCGAATTCCACTCTAGAATCTGGAAAGAAACGATGTAAAAGAGTTATTAATAAATACAATTTTTTGGTTTATGCAAACATGATAAAGATTGTGTAAGTAGATACTTAAATATAAAGACCTATGTGAAATTGAAATCAAATCAAATGCAGAGTTATACGATTTGTCCAAATAAACTTAACTTTCTCACTGATAATTATTTTTTTCAAATTTGTCAGGCAGGTAGGTGGTACCATAATATTGAAAAAAAAATGCAAATACAAAAGTCCAGATAAATACGAAAATTTTACATTAAAAAAGCAATCAAACCATTAAAACGGACATCATCTTGAAACGGAACATGCTAACAAATTTTACAGACAGAAGAAATGCAAAAGATCGAGTTAAATAGGCTACGTTTAGTCAATCACTTTGAATTATATAACCTTCGAAAGTTATTCCAATAAATAGATGATTTATTTATTTATTTTATTGATACATGATTTAGAGAGTACATGTGGTTTTTTATGATATTTCACCCTCCATGCTGGGGATGACCCTGTGTTATGGCGGGTGAATTTTACAGTTTGCGGACATAGAATCTATACATTACCATAATATAAAATAGAGAAATTAGAAAAATGAGGTTATAGCTAGTTTGGGTTGCAAAAAGAGGATAGAGAAGTTAGAGAATTATAAGAAGATGAAAAATTTGAGAAATTATCAGTAAATAGATCACATTCATTCAAGACTTGTAGAAAAGTCAACCAGTGTCGAATATAAATGAAAAAATCGTATGGGTATAATTGATACACTATCTGAGCTACAAATATATTGAGGTAGAACATTTTTAAAATAAAAAAAATATAGCAGCAAAAAATGAATTATTTTATGAAAAAAATTATAACTACATAAATAAATAGAAATATGAGACTTAAAAAAAATCGGAAAAATAATCAGGTCTCCTAGCTCAGTGGAAGAGTGTTGGTTTATGTGGAACGAGCTACCGGCATCTGTTTTTCGGGATTTGATAAGAGGTTTTCTATCCATCAAGTCTTTGCGAATACATACGTAGCTACTTCCATATACAACTGCGCGAACAAGAATGTATAAACTATTAATTAAAATGAAATTTGTTGGTATTGTTGCTACTGGTTCTGTTTCTCCCACATTCATACCACCGACCACACCGACTTACATCCCTACATCTCTTCATCCGTATAGCCCAACATACTTAAGTACAGTGGCGGCTCGAGCACTTCTTCGATGGTGTGTACTGACATTTTTTACATGTAGTGTACTGAAATCTCACTTCCCGGAGATTATAATATAAGATATTTTAAACTGAAATGTTCATAGACGAGTCATGCACTCATCGATACATAGACAATGTTTGGTCGACGCGTGCACCTAATCAGACGCCTAAACACAAAATAAATTAAAATTTATATGTTTGTGCTCACATAATATAGTAAAATAAAAATAACGCAATAACTTGCAAGATTATCATCCATTTGATTTCCGTCGCTCGAAACTACGTAACTTTCTTGCAAATTATTATAAGCAATAAATAATTAGTCGCTTGAAATATAATAATAATTTTTATTTTTTTGGAATAACTTTATTGAGTAAAACCTCAAATTGTAATATTTAATTATTGAAGACAATATTAGCGATTTCAAATGAAGACAATGTTTATAGTTCTTATTCGAAGTATGATACAGTTAAATGTGACCGAAGGGGATAGGGTCCCATTAGCTCAGTCGTAAAGAGCGGTGCCCCGGCGAGGCAAGGGTCCTGGGTTCGAGTCCTAGATGTGACCGTATCCTTTTCTGATTTTTCTACTTAAGATTTTCGTTTAGAAATCGCTAATATTGTCTTAAATAATTAAATAATAATAATAATTTGATGACTTGTATAAATGCAAAATCACCTCAAGGGCGCTCCATTCAAATTGAAAATATCTCCCGAGTAAAAATAAATGCCGCCGACGGGAATTGAACCCGCACCTTCTGATGTCCGGTCAGGTGCTCTGAACCACTGATCTACGTCGGCTTATTTTACACGCCAAATAATTCAATATGTACTAGGACTTCAATCAACAATTACTGATTTTTTCACCTGTAATCAACAAACTTTATTTTTAAAAGGAAGGTGCGGGTTCAATTCCCGTCGATGGCATTTATTTTTACTCAGGAGATATTTTCAATTTGTATGGATATTTCACGCGATTAATTATTGCTAATATAAATTTGTTATTTTTTGTGCTATGCATAAGAAATCTTGTCTTATAAACTGATGTTTATCATAAAAAATAGTAACTTTCTTGAACTAAACAAACGGTTCACAAGTACGGCAGTAGGGGATTTAATCAAAACCTTTTATATCTAGGAGGTCTTGATTTAACGGACTTTCCCCACGGCATTTGAAATTTGCGAAACAATCGCAAATAAAATACCCAAATGTCTGAAGTGACATCTCGGATTATCCCCTCTTCACGCTACGTTATGTGAACTGAGAAATGCAACAACGGACGCGCGCATCGGTTGGTCGCTTGTCGCTGGTTCTAGTTACAGACGTGGCGCGGAGCGGTTGCATTTCACTTGAAAATATTATATTTCTATAAATATTAATTGCTTTTATGTTTGTAGAATTCATTTATTTACATGTAGACAAAGCATCGAATGTTTTTTTTATTCTTTTAGTAGGTTTCTGGAATATCTGGTGGGGTTTGTCCCACCACCGTCCTCCTGTGAGGAACAGCCACTGGTTAAGTGTTTACATTCGTCAGAGACACGAACCACTGAGAAAGTAGGGAAAGAACTGAAAGGAAAGTATGACGAACATGAGAAGGAAATTTGTCTTTAACAATACAGGTTTTTTTTATAACATATAATTTAAGTGAAGTAATGTGGGGTGTTAGTTCTTTAAAAAAGTGTGTTTTGTTGATAGTTCTTTAATTTGCAGAACTAATTTTAAAAGTATTAATTTTAATTATAATTTTTTTTTATAATTAAATTAAATATAATATTTATATATAAATAATATTCTGTACGTAATTTTTACATTTTAAACTTGTTTTACTTTGTTTTACGCGAAAATAAGTGTATCCAGGATAGACCGCCACACCACCTTATTCGAAACACAATCCTTACTTCACGTATAAACATTACAATACAAACGTCTTATTTTATTCTGACTATTGACTGGGCTCAAGTATATGATTAACTTGATCGTGCCATGTCTTTTTATCATACTTCTATCATTCATTTATCTATATCTTAACAGTTTTCCACAAATTTGTCAATGTGATGTTATTTTTTAAAATAATATTTTCGAATGCAATCGATGTAGATAAAATATTATTGTTATGTTAAAATGGCTTAATTTGTAAATTTATTGAAATCTTTGTCAGATTCAATGAAATATATATAACAGTATTGAATGCATTTGTTTGAAAAATATATTTACTTTAAAAATATACCCAACTCTTTAAAAAGCATTGGGGTGCGTTGTTTGTGCGACCGATGGGCTTCGGTTACATTCTGCGCTAGACCAGATGGTTGGGAACACTAACTATGTATTACAATTTATACGAATGCAAGCAGGGGTATCTGGATATGGAAATCTAGAGGGTGACGGCAGACCAATTCCATCTATAACAATCTGACAGAATACAGACTTAAATAATAATCTACACGATGATTTTAAGGAACGACTTCCGACATGGATATTAACATACCAGACTGGGTGTTGGATCCTTTTTCAAATATCAACTGTAATGTATGGAGTATTGTAGCGGGTGAAGGTCGTACACAATAATGATACTTGATCTTGTACTGATATTTATTGGGGAGCTGCTTGTAACAAAAGAGGGCGCACAACTAACGTGCATCGCCTTTTATAGCATCTCGTAAGCATGCTATCTCGCTTGCACTCACACAAATTCATACAGACATCACATAGACACAACAGGATCAACCCAGTTAGAAGAACAACTTATAAAACTGACAACAAACAAAGAATTAAACATTAACTTCAAGAATGGCTACCAAAAACTTTGGCTGGAGAAGCGAATCTATAGTAACATATATATGTTATGGTCGGTTATTCAACGATTTCTAATAGCATTTCCATTGTCGTATTTGTGTGAACGTGGATTTAGTGTTGTTGCAACGTTGCTCACTAAAAAGATAAATCGGCTGTAAATTACAGCTTGTTGTTGCAATGTTGCTTACTAAAAAGATAAATCGGCTGTAAGTTACAGCTTGTTGTTGCAATGTTGCTTACTAAAAAGATACATCGGCTGTAAGTTACTAAGCGCGGCGGCTTGAATGACTGTTTGAAAGTAAATTTGTGACTGATACTAACAAACTCTTTGCATTGTGTCAGATTCATACTTCACCTTAGATACACAGTTTTAAATTCAAAGCCTTCTATTAATTTTAATAAAAACACTTCTAAATATGATTAAGTATAAGTTTTATTTCTTCACATTGAAACATTCTTTGATCTCAGAAATACTTCAACAATATCTAATTCTGAATATATCACACTTATTGTATCACGAACAACCAAAATCGTTATAATATCTGAACTATTCCGCACAAAAATGTGTTAAATACAAATATATAAATGTGTGCCATCTTGGGATTGGAAGGAAGTTTTAGAGTTTGTCAACTGAAAGGCTAAAATCGTCACTAAACAGCTTTTCTCAGAATTTTCACTTCGTATTCTGTACAGATAATAAACAAAATTCTGACAAGGAATATTCTTATGGTATATTTTTAAAGAAGTCATGACACTCGACTCGGGCTCGAATAGCATTTGATATGACAGAGATAGGTGGGTGATATAAAATTAATAATGCTATTGCGAGGGTATTTGAATGATGGGCTAATCGGATAATCGTGTCAACTGTCACCCGTAACTTTTCCTTTCCGATCCGTTGGGATTTCACCCCGATAAATTACTGGGCGATACACTAATTGATTTTTACCGGTTAATTAGAATTAAAACCAAAATAGAATATTCGGGAACATTTTGTTTTTACTTATACCCATCAATGTTATGGTTCTACGATAACTCATCAAAATGACAATTCAACACACCTATAAAATGTGCTATAAAGTTATGAAAGGTGATGAAAAAAACACTAGGTTAAACAGTTACATATGTACCCTATTTAACAAAAACTTGGTTAAATAATTACATATATAACCTATTTAACAAAAACTAGGTTAAATAGTTGCATATGTAACCTGTTTAACAAAAAAAAACTAGATTAAATAGTTACATATTGATTTATTTATTTATATATACGCATAAAAAGGCTTTTACATAGAAGTGATACATGATGCAGTGTACATCGGAGAATATCTATATTATGCAGGAGATACTGACAGTAAATAGATGTAATCCATTGTAAAGAAGGTACAAAATACACAATTGTAAAATTGTGATTACAAGTATAATGAGAAAATATTAAGAAATAACAAAAAAAAATATAAATATAAATATATATATATATATATATCCCGCTACATTCGTTGCGTCCGTCATAATTATATTAATGTCCAAATGGACAAAATTCAATTGTATCAATGTCCAAATGGATAAAGTTCCAATGAATGAATGTCCAAATGGACAAAATTCAATTGTATCAATGTCCAAATGGACAAAGTTCAATTGTATCAATGTCCAAATGGACAAAGTTCAATTGTATCAATGTCCAAATGGACAAAGTTTAATTGTATCAATGTCTAAATGGACAAAGTTCAATTGTATCAATGTCTAAATGGACAAAGTTCAATTGTATCAATGTCCAAATGGACAAAGTTCAATTGTATCAATGTCCAAATGGACAAAGTTCCAATGAATGAAGGTCTAAATGGACAAAGTTCAATTGTATCAATGTCCAAATGGAAAAAGTTCAATTGTATCAATGTCCAAATGGACAAAGTTCCAATGAATGAAAGTCTAAATGGACAAAGTTCAATTGTATCAATGTCCAAATGGACAAAATTCAATTGTATCAATGTCCAAATGGACAAAGTTCAATTGTATCAATGTCCAAATGGACAAAGTTCAATTGTATCAATGTCCAAATGGACAAAGTTCAATTAAATCAATGTCCAAATGGACAAAGTTCCATTGTATCAATGTCCAAATGGACAAAATTCAATTGTATCAATGTCCAAATGGACAAAGTTCAATTGTATCAATGTCCAAATGGACAAAGTTCAATTGGATCAATGTCCAAATGGACAAAGTTTCAATGGATGAATGTCCAAATGGACAAAGTTCCAATGAATGAATGTCCAAATGGTCAAAGTTCCAGTGAATGAATGTCCAAATGGACGAAATTCAATTGTATCAATGTCCAAATGGAAAAAGTTCAATTAAATCAATGTCCAAATGGACAAAGTTCAATTGTATCAATGTCCAAATGGACAAAATTCAATTGTATCAATGTCCAAATGGACAAAGTTCAATTGGATCAATGTCCAAATGGACAAAGTTTCAATGGATGAATGTCCAAATGGACAAAGTTCCAATGAATGAATGTCCAAATGGACAAAGTTCCAATGAATGAATGTCCAAATGGACAAAATTCAATTGTATCAATGTCCAAAGGGACAAAGTTCAATTTTATCAATGTCCAAATGGACAAAGTTCATTTGTATCAATGTCCAAATGGACAAAGTTCAATTGTATCAATGTCCAAATGGACAAAATTCAATTGTATCAATGTCCAAATGGACAAAGTTCAATTGTATCAATGTCCAAATGGACAAAGTTCCAATGGATGAATGTCCAAATGGACAAAGTTCCAATGGATGAATGTCCAAATGGACAAAGTTCAATTGTATCAATGTCCAAATGGACATAGTTCAATTGTATCAATGTCCAAATGGACAAATTTCAATTGTATCAATGTCCAAATGGACAAAGTTCCAATGGATGAATGTCCAAATGGACAAAATTCAATTGTATCAATGTCCAAATGGACAAAGTTCAATTATATCAATGTCCAAATGGACAAAATTCAATTGAATCAATGTCCAAATGGACAAAGTTCAATTGTATCAATGTCCAAATGGACAAAGTTCAATTGTATCAATGTCCAAATGGACAAAGTTCAATTGTATCAATGTCCAAATGGACAAAGTTTAATTGTATCAATGTCTAAATGGACAAAGTTCAATTGTATCAATGTCTAAATGGACAAAGTTCAATTGAATCAATGTCCAAATGGACAAAGTTCAATTGTATCAATGTCCAAATGGACAAAGTTCCAATGAATGAAGGTCTAAATGGACAAAGTTCAATTGTATCAATGTCCAAATGGAAAAAGTTCAATTGTATCAATGTCCAAATGGACAAAGTTCCAATGAATGAAGGTCTAAATGGACAAAGTTCAATTGTATCAATGTCCAAATGGACAAAATTCAATTGTATCAATGTCCAAATGGACAAAGTCCAATTGTATCAATGTCCAAATGGACAAAGTTCAATTGTATCAATGTCCAAATGGACAAAGTTCAATTAAATCAATGTCCAAATGGACAAAGTTCAATTGTATCAATGTCCAAATGGACAAAATTCAATTGTATCAATGTCCAAATGGACAAAGTTCAATTGTATCAATGTCCAAATGGACAAAGTTCAATTGGATCAATGTCCAAATGGACAAAGTTTCAATGGATGAATGTCCAAATGGACAAAGTTCCAATGAATGAATGTCCAAATGGTCAAAGTTCCAATGAATGAATGTCCAAATGGACGAAATTCAATTGTATCAATGTCCAAATGGACAAAGTTCAATTGTATCAATGTCCAAATGGAAAAAGTTCAATTAAATCAATGTCCAAATGGACAAAGTTCAATTATATCAATGTCCAAAATGGACAAAATTCAATTGTATCAATGTCCAAATGGACAAAGTTCAATCGGATCAATGTCCAAATGGACAAAGTTTCAATGGATGAATGTCCAAATGGACAAAGTTCCAATGAATGCATGTCCAAATGGACAAAGTTCCAATGAATGAATGTCCAAATGGACAAAATTCAATTGTATCAATGTCCAAAGGGACAAAGTTCAATTTTATCAATGTCCAAATGGACAAAGTTCATTTGTATCAATGTCCAAATGGACAAAGTTCAATTGTATCAATGTCCAAATGGACAAAATTCAATTGTATCAATGTCCAAATGGACAAAGTTCAATTGTATCAATGTCCAAATGGACAAAGTTCCAATGGATGAATGTCCAAATGGACAAAGTTCAATTGTATCAATGTCCAAATGGACAAAGTTCAATTGTATCAATGTCCAAATGGACAAATTTCAATTGTATCAATGTCCAAATGGACAAAGTTCATTTGTATCAATGTCCAAATGGACAAAGTTCCAATGAATGAATGTCCAAATGGACAAAATTCAATTGTATCAATGTCCAAATGGACAAAGTTCAATTATATCAATGTCCAAATGGACAAAATTCAATTGAATCAATGTCCAAATGGACAAAGTTCAATTGTATCAATGTCCAAATAGACAAAGTTCAATTGTATCAATGTCCAAATGGACAAAGTTCAATTGTATCAATGTCCAAATGGACAAAGTTCCAATGAATGAAGGTCTAAATGGACAAAGTTCAATTGTATCAATGTCCAAATGGACAAAGTTCAATTATATCAATGTCCAAATGGACAAAATTCAATTATATCAATGTCCAAATGGACAAAATTCAATTGTATCAATGTCCAAATGGACAAAGTTCAATTATATCAATGTCCAAATGGACAAAATTCAATTGTATCAATGTTTAAATGGACAAAGTTCAATTATATCAATGTCCAAATGGACAAAATTCAATTGTATCAATGTCCAAATGGACAAAGTTCCAATGAATGAATGTCCAAATGGACAAAGTTCAATTGTATCAATGTCCAAATGGACAAAGTTCCAATGAATGAATGTCCAAATGGACAAAATTCAATTGTATCAATGTCCAAATGGACAAAGTTCAATTGTATCAATGTCCAAATGGACAAAGTTCAATTGTATCAATGTCCAAATGTACAAAGTTCAATTGTATCAATGTCCAAATGGACAAAGTTCAATTAAATCAATGTCCAAATGGACAAAGTTCAATTGTTTCAATGTCCAAATGGACAAAATTCAATTGTATCAATGTCCAAATGGACAAAGTTCAAATGTTTCAATGTCCAAATGGACAAAGTTCAATTGGATCAATGTCCAAATGGACAAAGTTTCAATGGATGAATGTCCAAATGGACATAGTTCCAATGAATGAATGTCCAAATGGTCAAAGTTCCAATGAATGAATGTCCAAATGGACAAAATTCAATTGTATCAATGTCCAAATGGACAAAGTTCAATTGTATCAATGTCCAAATGGACAAAGTTCAATTAAATCAATGTCCAAATGGACAAAGTTCAATTGGATCAATGTCCAAATGGACAAAGTTTCAATGGATGAATGTCCAAATGGACAAAGTTCCAATGAATGAATGTCCAAATGGACAAAGTTCCAATGAATGAATGTCCAAATGGACAGAATTCAATTGTATCAATGTCCAAAGGGACAAAGTTCAATTTGATCAATGTCTAAATGGACAAAGTTCATTTGTATCAATGTCCAAATGGACAAAGTTCAATTGTATCAATGTCCAAATGGACAAAATTCAATTGTATCAATGTCCAAATGGACAAAGTTCAATTGTATCAATGTCCAAATGGACAAAGTTCCAATGGATGAATGTCCAAATGGACAAAGTTCAATTGGATCAATGTCCAAATGGACAAAGTTCAATTGTATCAATCATTGTACCAGGGTCTTGTTTCCACTGCTTGTGAATCTGGTTTCGTTCTTTGATTATTTTTTTTTAATTTGGAATCAAACCACGGAGTATTCAGTTGTACCCGACTTCTTAATCCTGTTTTTGGTGTAGTTGTACCTGATTCTATTGCCTTTTTAATGTGATAATTGAAACTTTTAAAAGGGTCTTCTGAGTTGCTTAAGTTGATCGTGAAATTGTTATCAAGAAGATAGGATTTTACTGACATACTGTTGATGATAGGTCTCGTAATCCGGGATTTGGTTCTATTATTAAAACATTTTTTTAAGTTGTTCTTATAATCAACAATAAGTATATTATGGTCACTAAGTGGATCATCAATATTCGATATAGTAGTCTGAATGTTTTGCCTATTTGATAAGATGTGATCTATTAAGGTGCAGCTTGTATCAGTGACTCTCGTGGGAAATGTTTTGTTATGTATTGAAAAATTGTAAGATTGTAAGATGTTGCAAAAATTTAATGAAGAGTGTGGGGATATGGATACGTCAATGTTAAAGTCTCCGAATATTAATGTATCTTGTCTACTTTCGTTCAGTATTTTTTCTAGATGTATTAGAAAATCCTGCATATTTGTGTTGGGTTTTCGATAGATAGCATAGATGTTAACTGGTTTCCTATCACTGCTACTAAGCGTTATACCTAAAAAGGAATTTTCATTTGAGAAATTTTCAATAATTGCACACTTCATAGTATCAATCACATATATTGCTACGTCGCCTCCTCCTTCGTTGGGGCGAGAAGCAAAAACACTTTTGTAACCATTCAGGGAGTAAAACTTTTCCTCTCCAATCTTAAGCCACGTTTCCGTAATGACGAGCACGTGTACAATGTACCGCGAACTTCTTACTTTTTCTTCGATCTCATCAAACTTATTACGGATGCTTCTCGCGTTCATATACATTATTCGTAGACAGTTCGTCACGGGATTATAATTCTCGATGGTGAGGCACTTATGCTCATGTATGTTACACTCCATAATCTATAGTTGCAAGGTCGTTCTTGAGTGCAGCAATGTAGGCCGGGCAGTTGTCCCTATCTCCAGTTGAGTGATCAGCAGGATTACCAAATCTGGTGCATGTCGCGCAAACTGGTTTGATGGTGGAATTTGGGCAGGACTCACCAGTATGATTCTGTTGAGCACAATGTCCACATGTGGGTTTGGTATCTCTGCAATACTTGTATGAGTGACCAATCATGTGGCATTTGGTGCAGACAGTAAGGCCAATAAAATCTCGGACGCGGCAAATAGTCCAGCTTATAAATACTTTCACTTGCTCGACTAGAAATTTACGTACGGTAGCGGGTACTGCGTAGATACGGTGACAAGCGTTACCTGTGCGAGCACCAGCCAGGTGACTTAGTTTACAGCCTGCAATAGTTTCTTCAATGTCTTCAACGTTGGGAATACTAGTGAGAGCCATCCTTAAAAAATCTTTGTCGGTCAGGTCCCGGGGAACATTAAAGAATATCAGTCTCGGTAGACGCTTTGACGGTAGTCGGGCCTTCAGTTTGCTCGAGTTGTCGAAGCAAGGTGCATTTAATAGCTTTTGTTGTTCGCCCGTGGTTGCCGTATTGATCAAGATACCTTTATTTCTTATTTTTTTTATTCCCGTGACCCGAACGCCTAGTTCAGATGGCCGAATTGTATCTTCAATCATTTTTTTCGTACCGTCACTGTCCTTTGTGGCGTCCGAATCCGTTGGAAAGATGCAAACGGCAGGTCTTGGTGGTCCGACGCGATGTCCTTGTTGAGTGATTGGTGGGGGTTGGTGAGCATCATATGGCTGTTTTTGGGCGATGTCAGCAAAGGAGAGGGTAGCCTCCGTTGCCACTGCCACTCTCCGCATTACAGGCCCGAGATCAGACTCTAATTGTATGATTTTTTGCTCAAGGTGCCTTTTTTCCCTCTTCTCGTGGCGTATTTTTATTTCTGCCATTCTAAGTTGTGCTGTAACTGTAGCTAAATCCGCCACGCATCGTCTCGCGCTCCAACAACAGCTGAGATACGGATCTGAAAACTTCCGATACGTTTCTAGCGATCCTCAGCTGCTGGTCTTTTGAGACCTTAGATTGCTTCTCTGCTAACACAAGTTGAAGAGCTGTCAAATGTGCTTGGGTTTCATTGAGCACATCTACTCCTGAAGCGCAAGGATATTCCGCTTCGGTGACGTCCGAGCCTTTGGATGACGTAACCGAGCTGTTTTCATCCGCATCCTCAATCGTGACGCACTTTCCTCCTATATCCTCTGGACTAGGAGACATCATGGTGCTTATGTGTCGTTTTTTAGGACGATTCATTATTAAACACTAATTTATAAGGACACATAAAAAAAAAACAATGTTTGAAACAAAGTATTAGGTTCTGTTCAGCTTTGCGCCTGAAATGTATCTACGAAATCCACTATCGGTTCTACCGAAAAGTTTCTGTTTTATTCACGAAATTATCGGATATGTTTTTTTGTAGGTATTGGATAATTTTATTTAAAAGAAAAAATACACAAAAATATACTAAAAAGTATTTTGCGAGATGAGAGTAATCTCTTTCGACGCACAATTGTCACTTTAAAAGGATTTAATACAGATGATTTAGATAGTTTCGATTGTAAACATGGGGTATCACAAATTCACAACACAAACGCAACCAATAGGAGCCCTGAAAGGTGAGCTCATAATTAAAGCGGCCAATCCGCGCACTTTATCCGTTGTACACAACACTTTGGTTTGGGATGCAGTGAATTTTATAGTTTATATTATTAAAAAAAACAATGGTAAAATGTTAAAAAGTCACTGCACCAGCGGTGGTTGGTGGTTGTGAATTTAAGTGGAAAAATATAAACACAAAAATGAGTGTGAACAGCCGTTTATGGGGTATATTTGCACATATCCCGTCTCCAGAGGGCCATCAGAGGGGACTCCATCCAGGCAACCATGGCAGTGATGATTCTGTTACTTGATTGGCGTAGTCTGTGCCATAAGTAGAGATGGCAAAATTTCGTTTTAACTAAAAACGCGAAAAAATATTTATGGTTCGAAAATAGGGCATTTGTAAGTTTTCTTTGCGTTTCAAGGCATTTGAAAGTTTTTCCAGTGATTTCCATTTCGCGAATTAACGCGAAAAACGTGATTTTGGCCGTATTTCAGCTAAATTATTCTATTTAGCGAAATAGGCGCGAATTTCCCGAAAATACCGGGTATTAAAATAATATGTGAGAATTTCAAAAAATCTATATTTACATTACGATTTTTTATAATTTTGTTACTATTTTATGTGTAAATATTTAATATTTTTGTACTGTAGGCTAAAATTGCTTTTTGACATTGCACAAATTGTGCGAAATAAATTACGCCTATTGATGTTAATAGCAATCTGCATTTGTTGTGTTTGTGTTTGACCCGTACTTAGAGTTTCCTTCCTTATTAATTAAATATAAAAATTAATTATTTATTATCTTTCACATGGAAATACTTGCAAATGAAGGTTAAACATATAT
This sequence comes from Hesperophylax consimilis, assembly GCF_061612785.1. Taxonomy (NCBI): domain Eukaryota; kingdom Metazoa; phylum Arthropoda; class Insecta; order Trichoptera; family Limnephilidae; genus Hesperophylax; species Hesperophylax consimilis. The sequence goes on from NW_028301299.1 coordinate 119,230, forward strand.
TTTACCAAAAATACTTAAAATATGCGCTAAAAACATTCAGGAAATACATTTTTTTCTATTTTGCTACAAAACGCTAAATTATGCCTACAAATGCTATAAAACGCTAAATTTCCAATTGTTAATGCTAAAAAATCTGAAAATTAATGCTAAATTTTGCCATCTCTAGCCATAAGCTTCCAATTTGGTATAGCGACATCAATGATATAAGTTATTTTTTTAATTTTGTCATGTAAAACTATATCGGGTCTATTATGACTAATCGCTCGGTCTGTTAGTATAGTTTTATCATAATATATTTTATAAAATTCGTTTTCTAAAAATTTTATCATAATATATTTTATAAAATTCGTTTTCCAAAAATAAATAATAAAAATAATAATAATTCGTTTTCTAAATTTTATTATTATAATTACATATATTTAATATTATTATACCTATATACCTACACACCTTGAGTGATATAAAGTCAAGCGATGAAAAAAACTAACATAAACCTTAACTAATTTTTTTTCACTTTTCAATAAAGGTCTGTTAGCAGTGTTGGATTCGGTCAACCACTTCAGGCCCTACATAGAAGGCGCCCATTTCACTGTGGTAACTGACCATTCTAGTTTACAATGGTTAGTATCACTATCTAATCCAACAGGTAGACTTGCTCGCTGGTCTACTCGTTTGTCACAGTATTCTTTTGACGTTATACACAGGAAGGGTAAATTAAATACGGTTCCGGACGTTCTTTCACGTAAAGACGTTTCCTTGATCTCTACTATTGACTCCGTTCCCATGAGTACAGATACTTGGTATACTTCCTTATTTTCTAATTGTAAATCAAATCCACAACGTTTTAACAATTTTCACATTAAAGAAAATAAACTGTTTCGTCACAGTGTCTCGTTTCGATCTGCAGGAGGACACAGCTTGGAAGCTTGTTGTTCCTTTCGAGGACCGTAGCGCTGTTCGCTCTAAAGAACATGAGTCGGATATTTCCTGTCATCCAGGAGTTTTTAGAACTTACAAAAAGGTTCAACTTCATTATTTTTGGCCAGGGTTGTATAATGACGTCAAAATTTTTGTTAATAGATGTAAAACGTGTAAGGCACATAAAATTAATACTGCTCCGCCGGCAGGCATTTCTACCAACCCGAAAATAGTCACAAGACCTATGCAAATGCTGTCTATTGACCTTGTCGGTCCTCTTTCGCGTAGCTATGCAGGATTCATGTACATTTTGACGGTTGTTGATGTTTTTTCTAAATATACCTGGATTTTTCCACTTAGAAATGCAACTACTAAAAGCATTGTTAAAAACATTGAACAATACATATTCCTTATGCACGGAGTGCCGCAAACATGCGTCTGCGACAACGGGAAACAATTTATTTCAAAAGACTTTAAACAATTGTTAGCAGAGTATAATGTACCTCCGCCTTTTTATAATGCCTATTACACCCCCCAAAATAATGTTGTGGAACGCTTTAACCAAACTATTGGAACTGCTTTGTCTATTTTAACCGAATCTGACCAGCGTAATTGGTCCAGATATCTGCCTCAAATTCAATCAGCTCTCAATAATATGATTAATTTTGCAACAGGTTTCACGCCCTTCTTCCTTATGCATGGTAGGGAACAGATCATTGATGGTAACTTTCATAAAAATAACTTATCTTCTGGTGTCGTAGACACTACGTTGCAGCAATCTAGGAACGAATTTGCTAAAAAGTTGGAAGACTTGGTTCCTATTTATGAACAAGTTTCTAACGCTTTGCTACAAGCTTTTAAGAAAAATGCCCAACACTACAATTTGCGCCGTAAGACGGTTAATTATGAAGTAGGCGACGTAGTTTGGAGGAAGAATTTCGTTCAATCCAGTGGACCGAATTATTTCTCTCACAAATTGGCCCCTAGATTCGTTCGCAATGTTGTTAAAGCTAAAGTCTCTAATTTGGTTCTACACTAGCTGATATGAACGGTAAAATTGTAGGAAATTTTCATGTAAAGGATATTGTTCGGATTGATTAAATATATATTTTTTTTACACTTTATAAGTAGATGAAATCAACGTGATGGTGTGCGGGACTACCAACCCTGCATACTATTCCGTTTGTTTCGTCAGTGTTTTTCTAGTGACTTGCTTTTGAGGCTTGGTACCCTCAAGAGGTTGTGACTAGAATTTCACAAAATTTCCTCATTCTTACTATCTCATATATATATATATATATATATATGTAGAATAATGTTCTCGGTTTACCCGCGTAAAGTAGTCCTTAAAAGGACTTTTTAATTTCTATAAATATATATTTATATATATATATATTTTTTTTTTTCCCAAATTCTAATGAATTTTTTTTAGGAGACGTCGTTTGTAATGAATGTCGTTTCCTCTGATCCGTGTGATCAGTGGCGCCCATTAATTTAGTTTAGATCTTAATTCTTTATTATCACTTAAACTTTACTGAGATTTATTCTTATTTACGTTTTGAGTAATTTTCATTTTAAATGAGACGATTCGTCTTCTTACTGTTGTGAGCTTATTAGTGCGACGCACACGCGCACACACACGCGCACACACACGCGCACACACACACATTGGTACGTTCCGTCAACATAATGGTTATAAGTTTGGTTGTCATTATCCTTTGGTCTGAACCCTTCTTTCACAAGTTCATTGGAGTTTTCTTATACTTTTGTCAAGTATCGAAGTTTTATTAGTATCCAAAGAGTCTCCAGGGGACTTGGAAAGAAGGATTCTTATTTTTTTTTGTGTGTGAAAGAATTGAGCAATTTTTCATACACAAGATTATATAATTTCTATTTTAGTTGTTCAATGTACTAGTTTTATGGTTAAATATATTTAGTTTAATATATATATTTTTAAGTCTTAGTTTCTTAAGGAAATTCTCAATTGTGTTGTTTCAAACAAAGGGAAGTACATACTGCTTGGCGTGCTTACCTATTAAATAATTCCGTCTGGATATTATCACTTTACCTCTGCTACGTAAGAGTGTGTCTTTGTACAGTTTTGTTAGTCATAAGTACAATTTGGTTAGTTATAAGTAATATATGCATAAGTATCTCATTGCTAGTACCAGTGTTATGCTGTAATTTTTGTACTACAAGTGTCGATCTCTTGAATTGTGCTCGTACACCTCGTAACCTGTGTCAATTATCTAAAGCACATAGTTGAACACCAATTATATTTTGTTTGTCCAAGAAATTTCGACTCTTTGCTTACGTGGTAAGTGAATTTTTTGTTAGAATGCCATCTAGGTTACTTCCATAGTCATATTTCTTGAGCAAGCAATGTTCATTCGAAGAGAATATGCTAGGTATTTTGAAAAAGTAATCCTAATCTAACCAACTTTCGATAGACAAGTATTTATTTGTGTTTTCATAAAACCTGAGCTAAATTTTTGAGGAATAGGTATTTTTTAAAATATGTAAACCCTGATTCAACCACGATAGACAGGTTTATCTTCTGATTGTAAAACCTCATCTAAAATTCTTGGCATTACGTTATGTAAACCCTGCTCTGAACATTTTTTTTTTACATCAATTTTGTATTTGATTTTGTGAAGATCTCTTAGAGATTTAGTGGATTTTATTTTTTTATTTTGTTAAGTTCTATTGTTTCAAGTTTTTATCTTAGAATGGTAAATTTATTTTATATTGTGGGGTCAAGAACCGTCAGCCAGCCTAAAATAATATTTTAATACGGAAACACTGTTTCACGGTTGGCAACCCAAAACAGAGCTCGCTGCCAATTCATTACCGACCAAACATTCTTGTTTCTCCGGTCTACTTTGGCAGTCGACATTTCTTGATTCCTACTAAATCCTTCTGATATTCAAATCGTGTTATAGTGTAACGTGTCTTCAATAAACTTAAATTATCAACTACATCTTTTCACTTTATCACAACCTACACTATACACATTTATTGGCCGTTATAAAGGTAAGTATAACACGAGCCAAATTGGTGACCCCGACGAGCCAAATTGGTAACCCCGACGAGCCAAATTGGTGACCCTTCGACTCTGAATAATATACCGACTACCGACTTTAGTATTTTAAAATAATTTTACAACATTTCGACTGTCAAGGACCAGAAAGGAGAGACGAGAATCCCGGGCAAGATCAGTAAGTAAAATCCAATTAATATCTCTCTTACAAATCAATTTTTTAATATAAATGCTAGTAAATGTCCCGGTAATTTAAGGAAATATATACGTGGTATATTTCCCATCAATACCCTATTTGTCAATCAATCCCTAAAGCAAATGTTTTACTATTTTTATGAGAATTAAGTGCGTGTTAAAATTAATTTCAGTGAGAACCACCCTCAATACAAGCTGTCAAGAACGTGGTCAATCATGGCATCATACAACCCACAACGGAAGCATCTATTTCCCAGGCAATGACGATGACGCAACAATCCACGTGCACAAATCTGCAGTTGAACAGCAAACCTACCCACATATCTCAAACAAGTAACCTATATTACCAAATTTCTTATTGCCATATCACACAACAACGAATTGTTCAGCATACCTACATAATTATGTTTTAAATGCACATTATTGTAGTAATTATAAGGTTATTGTCCAATAATTGCCAAACCTTACTTTGAGGTAATTTAACATCGCAGTATTTTGTACTATCAAATTCATATTATAAACTATATTACCAAATTCATATCATTTTCATACTATTTTGTAATAACAAATTTAAATTATTATTGTACCATATTATAATAGCGCCAAATTGGGTGAATAGCGCCATAGTGGTATATCACAATAGCTTACGTGACGCGGTTTGCGTCTTCACTAAAATACAATACAAACACGAACTCGCTATTAACTTGCTAAGATATCCGGTAGATGGAATAGATTCTTATACATTATTCTCTAGTTTTTTTGATTTTCTATGTCTTGCATAACGTATTACGTAAAATATTATTGGAAATGACCTCATCGGAAGAAACAAACATACCTTCATCGTTTCAAGAACCTGTAACAATTTCTCAAGATAAATTGAACAAGATGGAAGACCAACACACAGGACATTCGGAAGCAGATGTACATCATGTATTTTACCTACAAATACTAAAGCTTCCCCTTCAAATGAAACAAATCAAACCAGTCATCAATCAGCCGTCTACAATTAGAGAGAAACACAAGTAATAAACCGCGCATCTTCACCGCGCGAAGGACGATATTCCCGGCTCTGCTCATGGACTCCATCGGGACATCATTGTAGCGCCCAGGTCCCGGGAATCATCCCTGGCCAGCCTACATCGGATCTGAACGCCCTGGTTCCAGCAATCTGACCAGCGCTTCATCCATACATCGCGACCACCACGAGGACACGCAAAATCCTCACTGGTCCAAACACCTCCCGCTCAATCGCCTGCAAGGTCCACCGTACCTTCGGCCTTTCCGTCAGCACTGGAGTACTTGAAGAACCACGTTCTTCCCCAGTGCCTGATCATCATCGAGTCCGGTCACCAGCGCCCGGCGTCGACACACTGACCCGCGCTTGACCAACAAGCCGCAAAGCAAACCATCGCGCGCACCCGGAGAATTCTATATCTGTCACATCATCTCTCAGCACGACTACCGGTTATCACCCACAAGCAATAACCAGTTTAAAAGCATCTTTCATGGCAAGTGGTGAGCGAAACTGGATGGAAACCCTCCCACTTATATTACCAGCCTGAGATCTACTGTTCGTGAGGAATCGAAATGTTCGCCAGCCGAACTAACTAATGGAAGACTTCCTTGCGATAATCACACATCTGTTCCAGACCCACCTGAATCAAAGACAACAACAAGATCAGGTCGTCAAGTCCTCTTTCCAAATAAGATACAGTACATACTAATGCATAAAAGACACAACTTTTCTAACACATAAATTTTCTGTAACTCATGACAGAAACATTGATTAAGAATCTACTCTTGCTATCCATTTAAAGATTGAATTCCACATATCTACAATTATATTCTCTAAATTAATGTTACATACATAATATTTAAGCGTTCAAGTTCTTGATGAAAACCTGACCTTTCTTATTATAATTACTTTGCAAATTACTACGTTTTTTATCATTTTATAAAAAACCTTATTACGATGAATACTTTCATCCTTTATAACCATGAAGTGATATCATGTAATCGCACAAAGTTACCTAGCTAACTTTTAACTTACCATATTATAGTGCAAACTCATATACATATATTTTCTAGGATAATTTTCCATTTCGCTATATGCGACAACTTCTGTATAAATCTTGTTTAGAAATAACTTACCACTATATGTGATGACTCTGTTATAAATATAAATGCTTTTAACCATGCTACATCAAATGTACTGATCACGCATCTGATGTAACATGTCGTTGAGACCTATATGTATTATTTTTTACAGAATTGAACCATTGTCATTTGTTCGTAAGAAAACATAGCCATTTGATAATATTATCTATACAAACACATTCTACGAACATATGACAGTTGTTTTCTAATAATATTAATTATCTTGTAAATAAATATTGTAGATAAACATTTAGAGTTATGTACTCACAGCCATGCTATTGCTATATGTACTTTTACAAAAACATTTAAGTATTTTTTCTTTTTTTCCATAACACGGATATAAATAATTTTATAATATAGAGACATTAATCGTCGTTTCCTTTTGTTCAAAGATTGAAGTAACACTTCTGTTCATACTTTATATATTGATATCATGTTCCTATATTATAAGACAAATTTGTAGTTATTTAAATATGTAATAAATAATATTTAGAATAATTAACTTTAAAATAACTCAATAATTGACAACTCATGCTCCGAACACTGTTTGTAGATGCATTATTAAAAATATATACAAATGGAAATAGATTCCTACTTTTTATTTTAAAATTAACTTATGCGTAACCTCATAACATGCTCCGACAACACTGTTCGTAGATGCATTACCATATAAAAAGGTTTAGATAAGTTAAATAATAACCACTTGTGTCAAATGTTGTAATCCCATTTATTGTTTTCAAACATTAAAGTCTTAAATGCACTCTGTTTGCAACTTTTGGTTTTGAAAATAAATACAAAACATACAATTGTCGATGCAGTAAATGCTCCAATTATAAATATAAAATTTTGTCGATGCAGTAAATGCTCCAATAATAAATTTTGTCGATGCAGTAAATGCTCCAATAATAAATTTTGTCGATGCAGTAAATGCTCCAATTATAAATAGAAAATTTGTCGACGCAGTTAATGCTCCAATAAAAACATACAGTTCGTAGATGCAGTACATGCTCCGAACATGTAATTATATCAACATATTTTAAAAGGATTTAACTCTCAAATAATGTTATTATTAGTTATGTAGGAATTTGTTCATGCCAATGCGTTCACAAACATATAAATGTATTAGTCACAAAGTAATCTTACCATTTAAGACATATCTTTCTGAACGCATAGGCTTATGTATTTTGCGATGACGTCACATATTGAATTTGTGTATATTATGTAACCGACGTCATGCAATTTTTGTGATATATTTTTTTAGAACCCCTAATTTTTTCTTTTTTGTATCGTTAACACTGGGGGGAAGGTATGTGGGGTCTAGAACCGTCAGCCAGCCTAAAATAATATTTTAATACGGAAACACTGTTTCACGGTTGGCAACCCAAAACAGAGCTCGCTGCCAATTCATTACCGACCAAACATTCTTGTTTCTCCGGTCTACTTTGGCAGTCGACATTTCTTGATTCCTACTAAATCCTTCTGATATTCAAATCGTGTTATAGTGTAACGTGTCTTCAATAAACTTAAATTATCAACTACATCTTTTCACTTTATCACAACCTACACTATACACATTTATTGGCCGTTATAAAGGTAAGTATAACACGAGCCAAAATATAAACATAGGCAGAGAAAGAGAGTTTAGGTAGTTATTTTATTTATTTTCTGTTGAAAATATATATGTGTTTTTATTTTCTTCTTCAAAGAATAAAGTGGGAGCTTGAGTTCTCCATACTCACTGGTGTCTCAGAGAGATTGTCTCTCGATAAGTGAGTAAGTGTTTGCGAATCTCATATTAGAGATATAAAAGTGAAGGTACAATCCTCATGTAAATATTGATAATAATAACGGTTGTGCAACACCAATCTGCGAATTGGTTTTCTCTTTTCGTTTTCTTGGTTTATAACTTGTTTAGTTTTATGGTTTTCTGTAAAAACTTATTTATTTCTACTAGCTTTGTCTTTTATGTACATGTGCGGGAAAGAAAGGTATTCGCGTGGGTTTTTTTTTGTTTTAAGGTAATTTTACTTCATTTCGCGGCGTAAAATTTCCGGGGGTTGCGGGGAATTGTAACGTCAAAGAATTGTGCAAGTTTGGATTGCCAGGGTAGTGCCTGATTATTGTTTTGTTGAGAGTTTTTTCGGGTGGCTGCCCTGCGATCGGTTGGACGGGCGAGCAAAAATAACGCGGGTAGAGATAGATCGGGACAATACGGGAACAAGACGCGAGACGACGATTCCGCGGTGCGCGTGGCGTTTGGCGAGAAAGAAGGGATATTGAAAAATAATGAAAAAGATCGCGCGGATACCTTGAACTGATCCTTCGGAGACTTTCCGTTTAAATTTACAAAATATAAAACAAACGTTTCGACTCCTGTGTGAGATCGGCCTGTGCTTGTTCGAGTGTTGTGGCTTGAAGAGATGAAAATATACAATCGGTTGTTTGAAATAAAACAGGGTTTTATTTGTGAGTGGTTTTGAGGGGTAATTCCTTGGAGACTGCACTGGATTGCCAAGCATGCTGTTGAGGTGACGCAAAGATGAATCATCATTGTCCCTTTAAACGTTCAATGGATGCTGAATGATTGAGGATGGCCTCGCGCACTCTTTCGCACTCTATCCCACGAATCTCTACCCGACGCAATCTGCTCACCGCTGGCGGATTCTCCAAACACCTTCAAACATGATCAAGGTTCTTCAATGCTTTTACAAATTATGTCTCTTTGCCTTAGCCCCATCATAGCCCTGGGGATTGATAAGGGTCCATGCTCATCAGACGGGACATCAGACGGGACTTCAGACGTGACAGAGTCTATGATAAATTTCATTTATATATAGATTCTAAAAGTCTATATAAAAATTATATAAACTGAAAGGGCTTTTTTTAAACTAAAATAATTCAAAATAAACACAAAATACATCCTATTTCTTACAGCTAACCCAGTAAATATTATTTGAAGTTAGTGTGTAAATATACATAAAGATGTATTCTCTTTCTTACGCTGTTCTAAACATATTTCTCACTGTAATACAAAATGAGATAACATAACTTTTATGAGACTGTCAGTCTGGGAGACATATTTTCCCAAAAGACTTTATGGGGGTTTGAGGTCTGTGAAGAATTGCTATGGTGGAAAAGTTGTTATGCAATCCTCTACTATTGTGGGGTAGGTAATATACCCGTTGGAGGTAATAATATAAGATATGGTACATAGATGCAATAAATTTGCACAGTGAACAGCTTCATTTCCTTTGATGGAAACTTGGACGCCAAACTATGCCAGTGAAGACAAAGTATGCTGAACAGTGTGGTAGAGTCTGAGAATCATCATCATCAGGGATGGGCACTGTTTTTTACATTACTTAGAGCTTTGGAATCATAATAAAGAAAATAGAAGTGGATTGATATTAAAGATTTATTAATTAATATACCTGGGTTTAAACACATACCTGTGGACCAATTCTACACCTGAGCTATCTATCTAGTACCTAAGATCACTCGATGCGACGATTCGGGTTCCTGGAAAACGGGATGGAGACTCCCCGGGCCTGAGGAGCCCTCCATCTCCCTCCTCATGACATCAGCGTCTGGTCTTGTAGCTCTTTCCTCCCTCTGGCTGGTGTGCGCGTGGACCCTCGACATGAGGTCGGTGGAATCCCCAAATTCTACAAATAAGCGGAAACAAAGATACGGTAATGCGATGTGACGTTTATTCCTCCGCTGTGTAGCTCGAACATGGTCGGATGACTTAAATATCCCGCGGATATGAATGTTACAAAGACGGTATCACCGCCCGCCATTATAACCGGAATTCTGAACCTGAATTTCCCGATAAAACAATTAAATCAGCGCGGTCGCTCCTCGACCGGCTGTAAACTTAACGATCACATGATACTTTAATTAGCACACCGATCCGTATCACTTTATTAATAAAAATCCACATTTTGGTGACCAGTCGGTAACGTGCCGTGCCCTGTCGGCGCGTTCCCAAAAAGTGACCCGAACGACCAATAACCCTCTGGAGTTCAAATCTTAAACTATTCCCGGAGAAAAAGTGCAACTGTTAATAGCCAGTCAATTACCATTAACTGACTGCAATCTACCCGGGGTAATATGAAACATTACTAACTTTACTTACGAAAATAATTATTTATAAAATCAAAGTAATTATTTTCATAACAGAATACCTCCCAAAATTGTTGTTTAATGGGTCAGTGTTATTTGCCTCGGAACTAAAAAATCTGTTAAAATATTTACAGGGAAACCATGGAGCAAAACTTTTCAGAACTGCTAGCAGAACCCTTTGGAGAATTCTGTTGAAACTTCTGTCGAATGTCATTCACTGATTTCGAATATTTATTAAACAAAATAGGACCTTCCATTTCAAAAGAAGACACAAACTGGAGAATGTCAATACCTGCCAAAGTGCGCCTGGCTGTGACTTTAAGATTTCTGGCAACTGGAGACAGCTACAGAAGACACAAACTGGAGAATGTCAATACCTGCCAAAGTGCGCCTGGCTGTGACTTTAAGATTTTAAGGGTTCTCGGGCGCTCTTCGAGGCTGCCGGCTGCTTTTTGGAAGCGCTCCGAGTTTATTTTTGAAATCCTGGGAAGTCCTCAATTTTCCAGGTGTAAATTTAGCATAAAATAACCGAATTAAGTTTTAGTTTACGTGTATAAAAGTAAAATACTTTTTCTGTAGCCCCTTCGGGCTTAATTCAAGTTTTAATATAAAGTTTTACATATTTTTAGTTCAAATCTGCCACGTTATCCAAAAAGTGCACAGTGAAAGGCAAAACATCGGTCGTCGGTTTTAAATGCTTACCACATGTGCACGGTGATAGACTAGTGAACAGTTTCAAGTGCGTGTAAGTGATTTATGAGGGTATCCTTTGGGCTATGATGTAAACAATGTCGGATATGACCGGGCCACACTACTCAGACTTAATAGTGAAAGTGTCTATTTGGACCCTGACTGCTTCGGATGCCGTCAATGGGTTAATTCCCCAACTCACGATGCTGGCGGAACTTTGGACATTTTTATCTCAAAGTCAAGCGGTCCGTTTCTGGTAGCGGATAGTGTGGATGTAGATCTATCAGACCATCGACTTATTCGCGCAGAAATCGATTTTAACCCACCGAAAATTCCTTACGTTACTATCACATCAAGAGCATGGCGCGGTTTTAACTTTGACGACTTCCTGTCAGCTTCTCCGCTCTGCTCTTCATCTTCTCCGCACATGGCGCATGGGAAACAGAGTCGCCAACCAAACTAGCAGCAGATTAATAACACCATCCTTTCAACCCTTTTAAATACATATGCTCCAATTTCTACAAAAACTCGGCGTCTACGAAAATCTGATGCCTGGTTTGACGAAGAATGTCGGAGCCAGAAGAGATTGATGCGTAAATTGGAGAGGTCCTACAGACACTCGGGAGTTACATCACGGAACGATTGGATACAGGCTCAAAAAGAGTACATGATCTTAATCCGTTCAAAAAGGTCTGAATATTGGACAAATAGGATCACTTCAGAGCGTCAAAATCCACGTAGTCTTTGGAACTCGGTTAAGACAGTCATTGCAGTCCATGCACCAAATACAATCGACATAGCTCCGGAAATCTTCTCCAAGTTTTTCCTTGACAAAATTGAGTCAATACGAGCCCTAACAACCTACGCTCCACCACCGTATTTTACTAAATGCAATAGAGAAAACCTTTCTGCCTTCAAACCTACATCCCTAGAAGAAGTAAGGAAATTAATTCTTACTTCACCGAACAAGCAGTGTTCGCTCGACCCTATTCCAACGTGGCTACTGAAAAAGTGTTGCAATGAAATTGCTCCCTTTTAAGTTCATCTTTTCAATAAGTCACTTAGCACGGGTGACTTTCCAAAATCCCTTAAATCAGCTAATTGTAACTCCATTATTAAAAAAACCACAACTGGACGCTGAAGATCTTTCAAATTACCGACCCGTTTCAAATCTGCCTTTTATATCAAAAATATTAGAAAAAATCGCTGCCTCACAGGTCATATGTCACTTAAATTCAAATGAATTATTAACTAAATACCAATCTGCATATAGACGGTTCCACTTCACAGAAACCGGGTTACTACGTGTTTTGTCGGACATAACTACTGCCATTGAGTCGGGTAAACTGGCACTTCTTTCAGTCTTGGACATGAGTGCTGCATTTGACACGATTGACCATGACTTTCTTATTAAACGATAAGATGAATCAAATGGACAAAGTTCAATTGTATCAATGTCCAAATGGACAAAGTTCAATTGTATCAATGTCCAAATGGACAAAGTTCCAATGAATGAAGGTCTAAATGGACAAAGTTCAATTGTATCAATGTCCAAATGGACAAAGTTCCAATGAATGAAGGTCTAAATGGACAAAATTCAATTGTATCAATGTCCAAATGGACAAAGTTCAATTATATCAATGTCAAAATGGACAAAATTCAATTGTATCAATGTCCAAATGGACAAAGTTCAATTGTATCAATGTCCAAATGGACAAAATTCAATTGTATCAATGTCCAAATGGACAAAGTTCAATTGTATCAATGTCCAAATGGACAAAATTCAATTGTATCAATGTACAAATGGACAAAGTTCCAATGAATGAAGGTCTTCATGGACAAAGTTCAATTGTATCAATGTCCAAATGGACAAAGTTCAATTAAATCAATGTCCAAATGGACAAAGTTCAATTAAATCAATGTCCAAATGGACAAAGTTCAATTGTATCAATGTCCAAATGGACAAAGTTCAATTGTATCAATGTCCAAATGGACAAAGTTCAATTGCATCAATGTCAAAATGGACAAAGTTCAATTGTATCAATGTCCAAATGGACAAAGTTCAATTGTATCAATGTCCAAATGGAAAAAGTTCCAATGAATGAAGGTCTAAATGGACAAAGTTCAATTGTATCAATGTCCAAATGGACAAAGTTCAATTATATCAAAGTCCAAATGGACAAAATTCAATTATATCAATGTCCAAATGGACAAAATTCAATTGTATCAATGTCCAAATGGACAAAGTTCAATTGTGTCAATGTCCAAATGGAAAAAGTTCAATTGTATCAATGTCCAAATGGACAAAATTCAATTGTATCAATGTCCAAATGGACAAAAATCAATTGTATCAATGTCCAAATGGACAAAGTTCCAATGAATGTAGGTCTAAATGGACATAATTCAATTGTATCAATGTCCGAATGGACAAAGTTCAATTATATCAATGTCCAAATGGACAAAATTCAATTGTATCAATGTCCAAATGGACAAAGTTCAATTGTATCAATGTCCAAATGTACAAAATTCAATTGTATCAATGTCCAAATGGACAAAGTTCAATTGTATCAATGTCCAAATGGACAAAGTTCAACTGTATCAATGTCCAAATGGACAAAGTTCAATTGTATCAATGTCCAAATGGACAAAGTTCAATTGTATCAATGTCCAAATGGACAAAATTCAATTGTATCAATGTCCAAATAGACAAAGTTCAATTGTATCAATGTCCAAATGGACAAAGTTCAATTGTATCAATGTCCAAATGGACAAAGTTCCAATGAATGAAGGTCTAAATGGACAAAGTTCAATTGTTTCAATGTCCAAATGGACAAAGTTCAATTATATCAATGTCCAAATGGACAAAATTCAATTGAATCAATGTCCAAATGGACAAAATTCAATTGTATCAATGTCCAAATGGACAAAGTTCAATTGAATCAATGTCCAAATGGACAAAGTTCCAATGAATGAAGGTTTAAATGGACAAAAATCAATTGTATCAATGTCCAAATGGACAAAGTTCAATTGTATCAATGTCCAAATGGACAAAGTTCAATTGTATCAATGTCCAAATGGACAAAGTTCCAATGAATGAAGGTCTAAATGGACAAAGTTCAATTGTATCAATGTCCAAATGGACAAAGTTCAATTGTATCAATGTCCAAATGTACAAAGTTCAATTGTATCAATGTCCAAATGGACAAAGTTCAATTAAATCAATGTCCAAATGGACAAAGTTCAATTGTATCAATGTCCAAATGGACAAAATTCAATTGTATCAATGTCCAAATGGACAAAGTTCAAATGTTTCAATGTCCAAATGGACAAAGTTCAATTGTATCAATGTCCAAATGGACAAAGTTCCAATGAATGAATGTCCAAATGGACAAAATTCAATTGTATCAATGTCCAAACGGACAAAGTTCAATTGAATCAATGTCCAAATGGACAAAGTTCGATTGTATCAATGTCCAAATGGACAAAGTTTAATTGTATCAATGTCTAAATGGACAAAGTTCAATTGTATCAATGTCCAAATGGACAAAGTTCAATTGTATCAATGTCCAAATGGACAAAGTTCCAATGAATGAAGGTCTAAATGGACAAAGTTCAATTGTATCAATGTCCAAATGGAAAAAGTTCAATTGTATCAATGTCCAAATGGACAAAGTTCCAATGAATGAAGGTCTAAATGGACAAAGTTCAATTGTATCAATGTCCAAAAGGACAAAATTCAATTGTATCAATGTCCAAATGGACAAAGTTCAATTGTATCAATGTCCAAATGGACAAAGTTCATTTGTTTCAATGTCCAAATGGACAAAGTTCAATTAAATCAATGTCCAAATGGACAAAGTTCAATTGTATCAATGTCCAAATGGACAAAATTCAATTGTATCAATGTCCAAATGGAAAAAGTTCAATTGTATCAATGTCCAAATGGACAAAGTTCAATTTTACAATGTCGAAATGGACAAAGTTCCAATGAATGAAGGTCTTAATGGACAAAGTTCAATTGTATCAATGTCCAAATGGACAAAGTTCAAGTGTATCAATGTCCGAATGGACAAAGTTCCAATGAATGAATGTCTAAATGGACAAAGTTCAATTGTATCAATGTCCAAATGGAAAAAGTTCAATTGTATCAATGTCCAAATGGACAAAGTTCAATTGTATCAATGTCCAAATGGACAAAGTTCAATTGTATCAATGTCCAAATGGACAAAGTTCAATTATATCAAAGTCCAAATGGACAAAATTCAATTATATCAATGTCCAAATGGACAAAATTCAATTGTATCAATGTCCAAATGGACAAAGTTCAATTGTATCAATGTCCAAATGGACAAAGTTCCAATGAATGAATGTCCAAATGGACAAAATTCAATTGCATCAATGTCCAAATGGACAAAGTTCAATTGTATCAATGTCCAAATGGACAAAGTTCAATTGTATCAATGTCCAAATGGACAAAGTTCAATTGTATCAATGTCCAAATGGACAAAGTTCAATTGTATCAATGTCCAAATGGACAAAGTTCAATTGTATCAATGTCCAAATGGACAAAGTTCAATTGGATCAATGTCCGAATGGATAAAGTCGACTATAATCGACTCTGCTAACACAAAAAGTCCCTATTAGGCAAGCCAATTACCAATTTCGTTCCCTTCGCTTTTGTCGCTTTGATAAGATAGGACAGCCTACGGAAAATTCGTGCACTTCGTTCCCGCCAAACTTATGAAAAATGAAAATCTCACTTAACAGAATAGGAATGCCAGACAGATGTGTTCTTTCGGCGACTAACTTCAATCCGCTGTATTAATTCCGCGAAATATGAATGAAATCCCAAGGAGGATACGATAACTTATTGTTAAATAATAAAATTGAAGCATATAATTTACCGTTCTATCCGTTACTACTCTGCCTATAGGTATCTGATTGTTTCGACTAATAACCGTTCGCCGGATTATAAAAACATTGCATTAGTACAATGGTTTATATTTAATAAATTTTTGGACGCTTAATATAACTACCGGAGAATTATTAGAATTCATGTTAAATAACGAAAGGTACCTTACTCGTAAACAATGTCTATTGTTGAATAATCTGCCGGTTATTTTTTTTTGAGTTTTGAAATGGCCGAGTCCCGGTCGGCCCTCTAGGTGATTTATGGCCCTGGCTAAACGGGTCCGGACTATTGTCGTAAGTTCTTCCGTTCAAGACTTTAACATAATTACCTATAGTACTCAAGTTGAATACTCTTACTTCAAAATACAATTGAATTACTTGGTTTACATTAGGGAAATAAGTGTTAATAATTAGATTATAACAGACTTACCGATACATCTTAGTGTCAACAATCCAAACAATTATAAGAAACAACCACACACACATGCAGTAAAATACTCATGCTGTTAGAAAAATCACTCCTTCTACACTAAATGATTTTAGCCGTGTTCGCGCCCCGACGATTAATTCTTGTTGACGCGCTTCCTAGTTTTTACTGACTCGACTATCTTAAAACGCTGACCGATCCTGATTATCCCTGACCGTCTCCCAGACCTTGAAACTCTGACCCTCTAGATTCTATTTGATCGTCTCCCAACGCTTTCAAACTGACTATCTTGAACCGCTTTTTCTAACCACGACTTTCTTCTCCCGCTCTTCAACGCTAACTCTCCCGACCGTCTCTCCGCGCTTTCCAATCCAGACTATCGACTTCCTTCTGCCGTTCTTCAACGCTAACTGTCTCGACCGTCTCTCCGCGCTTTCAAATCCAGACCATCTTCCACCTCCAAGCCAACTCCCCTTTCCCCATGTGGCGACGCCTAATTTATGTTCTTTTGAACTTTGAATGCTTTTTGTATTCAAAAGACAGAAATGCACTAAAGGAACACATCAATTATCATCTCTTAGAACCCGTCACATTAATTTAAATCGTTTCAAAACCAATAAATTGTTACTTCTCAAGTAAAATGTCCAATCCTTTGTTCAAAAGAATGTAACAAGACTCTTCCAGCCCAAATTCGCTCTCCACTGAATAAAATCTAAGAATTCAGACGACCATCACGGAGGTCTGTGACGATACAGTCAATGTTCCTATTTTTTTCTCTACCCTAATAAATCTAAACACTTGTTTCTAAAACAGCTTTAAGGCCAACATCTGGTAATCCCCTATGTCGTGAAATCAACTGAAAAATTCTTTCTAACCGTAATAAATCAATAATAAAAAAATTTTATCCCAGGGCAAGTTCATCACACAAGTAACAGAATCATCACTGCCATGGTTGCCTGGATGGAGTCCCCTCTGATGGCCCTCTTTAGACGGGATATGTGCAAATATCCCCCATAAACGGCTGTTCACACTCATTTTTGTGTTTATATTTTATATTTTTTCACTTAAATTCCGCTTTTTTGTGCCTGTCTGAATCACCTATGTTATTACCTCCCTTATTATTATTTTTATTACTTATTTTGTATATTATTTCAAATATGGAATGTATTGCATTGCACTACCCCTGCATACATTCTGGAATAAATTCTTATTATTATTAAATGTGTTCAGTTATCATGGAACCATTGTTTTATGTTTGTAGTAATTCAAATTATTTTCCATACCCTTTAGTTTGTTATCTTTTGAAGGTTGTACAGTAAACGAGCAACAGAACATATACCAATCCACTCTGCACCTCGCCGCCCGCGCTGGCAACCACCGGCTGGTGCAGTGGCTGCTACAGCATGGGGCAGACCCCAATCCCAGGTCCTGTTCTATCTCCCCCTACATCCTGGCCAGAAGGAATGGTAACATTCATTTTCATATCAGCTCTCCTAACCTAACCTAACCCAACCTTAGGTCCTTGTCCGTCTCCCCCATATGCTGGTCAACTGGAATGAATTTTCATACCATGTTTTCTGAATTCGGCTTATCAAAAATTATTATAAACAAAAAAAATTAATGTAAAATTTTGCGCTTCCATTTATTCATCGCTGTTGGTAAGTAAAAATGCAGTACTTTTTTTTCTATAAGTAAAAACATAGTTTCTTAAAATTTAATGTGCCGTGTTGTTATCTATCATCTTCTCTATTTCTATATTTAAGCGATTAAATATGGACTTAAAAAGCCCTGGCCAGAGCATTATAATTATTATTAAAAAAGTTTTTTATTTGATCTTTCCAAATGCTAAAGAATATTACACTGTAAAATGTCACTGGAGACAAAATGCAATACACATTTTTTGGTTATACCGTATAACTCGTCAAAATGACAATTTAACAGACCTTTATTGAAAAGTGAAAAAAAATTAGTTAAGGTTTATGTAAGTTTTTTTCATCGCTTGACTTTATATCACTTAAGGTGTGTTGAGTTGTAAATGATAATATTATTATATATAATATATGTAAAAGCACCCAATGACAAACTACTTTAAAGTAGTTTATTGGGACTTTTTGATTTTTGTATATTATTTTGATATTTAATAAAAAAAAATAAAAAAAAATTTAGAAAACGAATTATTATTATTTTTATTATTTATTTTTAGAAAACGAATTTTATAAAATATATTATGATAAAAATTTTAGAAAACGAATTTTATAAAATATATTATGATAAAACTATACTAACAGACCGAGCGATATGAAAATATCTGGAGTCGGTGAATTATTTTCCCATTTGATCTCTTGTGAGTTGACGTGTTGTTCTTGTATTGTTTTGTATTTATTTTGCTTATATAATGCACTTACATAATGTTGATTGACTAGATGATCATTTGTGGAAAAGTGAGTGGAAGGGTTTAGTTTTTCCTATGGGGAAGATTTAACCCCGTCAACAAAATCGGAAGCATAAAAAAAAATAAACCTTAACTAATTATTATATACTATTCTTATTCTTATGTAAATATATTTGATGAAGATATTAATGCGTTACTTTTCGCAGATGATCTAAAAATATTTAAAATAATCAAAAGCGCTGAAGATTGTATCTGTCTACAAAATAATTTGAACAGGTTAATTAATTGGTGTTCTCTTAACAAACTTCATCTGAACATAAATAAGTGTTATTCAATAATATTTTACAGAATAAATCAACCACAGACATAGGAATTAATATGTGCTTTTTATTGACTCTTCTTGGCTCTCCTAATCTCTTCCTGCATCTTCTTGCGTCGTCCTGCCCTATATTTGTATTTCTTGATTATATGCATGTAAATATCTACAAAATATATTTTTTCCAGAAAAATAAATAAATCATGCATTTAAGGGTTAAGCACCCGCATTCCCATTTTCTATCGATATACAGGGTGTATCGGCACTAACCCGACAAACTTTAACCAGCTATTCCTTAGCATATTTGGAGTAAAAAATGTTATGGGCACTTTGCTGTCCGGTAGCATTTTTTTTTCAATTAAAAACAAAAAAAAATTAAATTTCCACACTACATCACTGTCATTGGAATTGAGTTTTGTGTTCAAGAGCTGTTATAAGCAAGTATGTCGAAGATCGTCTTCGCTCTTTCGCACACACTAAATAATAATAGTTAAAAATGAGACGAATGGTGCCGTGCCATTTCGTTGTGATTGTAGAAGTGCGCCAATATAGGCACACACGTGCATTATTCAACGGAATTCGAATAAAATATTTGCCAGATGGGTTTTCGAACTTTGACAAAGGATAAAACAGTGGTTACATGTGGTGAAAATATGAATAGTAATTTTTTTATTAAAAAAAACGTTACCGGACAGCAAAGTGCACATAAGATTTTTTACTCCAAATATGCTAAGGAATAGCTGGTTAAAGTTTGTCGGGTACGTGCCGATACACCCTGTATAACAAGTTTCCAATTTATAACTCTTTAAGTTATAAATTAAATATATGTTATTTTTTAATATATGTAATATCTATACATTTGTTATACTGAAACGTCAATTATATGAAATTCCCTCGATAGAGAAAAATCGCAAAGTAAGCTCTGAAAACTATTAAAAACACATTTTGTTTTCTTATTTAATATGTTCTAGGCCTGAAAAAATTTACTGAAACTAAAGCATTTGTCGAGAAATTTTGGCAACGAGTCGTGCTTTCATATGTTCACCATTTTTGCTTAATTGTTTTAGTTTTTTTTTTTATATTAGCGGGGTCCCAATAAAATTCGTATTTAAATATCTCCCTTTCAAACCGTTTCAGGTCATGAAGAAGTTGCTGCTCTGCTCGCCGTTTTTAATACATAAACAGGGTGTATCGGCACGTACCCGACAAACTTTAACCAGCTATTCCTTAGCATATTTGGAGTAAAAAATCTTATGTGCACTTTGCTGTCCGGTAACGTTTTTTTTTAATAAAAAAATTATTATTCATATTTTCACCACATGTCACCACTGTTTTATCCTTTGTCAAAGTTCGAAAACCCATCTGGCAAATATTTTATTCGAATTCCGTTGAATAATGCACGTGTGTGGCCTATATTGGCGCACTTCTACAATCACAACGAAATGGCACGGCACCATTCGTCTCATTTTTAACTATTATTATTTAGTGTGTGCGAAAGAGCGAAGACGATCTTCGACATACTTGCTTATAACAGCTGTTGAACACAAAACTCAATTCCAATGACAGTGATGTAGTGTGGAAATTTAATTTTTTTTTGTTTTTAATTGAAAAAAAAATGCTACCGGACAGCAAAGTGCCCATAACATTTTTTACTCCAAATATGCTAAGGAATAGCTGGTTAAAGTTTGTCGGGTTAGTGCCGATACACCCTGTATAATTTAAAAAATCTAATATTATAATAAAATTAATACGTACTACATAATTCTAAAATTTCAGTAAATAATATTTTTGCTACCCACCATTTATACGTATTTCATAACTAGGTTACAATTTTGTAGGTTATTTTTTTGTTTTTCATCATTTGTATGGATTTAAATAAATAATTTTTAAAAGTAAATAAGTAATATTTTTTCTTTGTTTTGTTACCCAACATTTAAAAAGGTAAATGCCCGTAAATGAGCAATATTTCAAGGCACTGTCTGGAGAATTTGAACAATTCTTAAAATTTTAGCGTTCATTTTCGGGTTCTGTGAAAGACTTATTCAAGTTCTGTTTTTATATCATTGTAGGCTAGTTGCTTGACAAAACTGAAATTATCACAGAACTTGAAAATGAACGTTGAAATTTGATGAATTGTTCAGATTCTCCGAAACAACCCGTCCTAAGGGCGAGTTGTTTCGGAAAAAATCACGTGTGAAAAAGTCATCACAACGTCAATCCACTCAATTTTCCATAAATTGGGTTGTTTCATCGTCCGTCAAGAGAAAATTCAACGAAATATTCATGAAAATGTGATAATAATAATAATAACTTAAATAATCAACTTATAAATGTTATATGTTAAATCTTATATGTTGCTTAGCAACGCTAGTTAAGGCATATGCTTTGCATTTGCTCTCTGATTATTTTTTGTAATATCATATAGAAAAAAATTAGCTTTGATCTCAAAACATATAAATATTTAAAGAAGAGTATATCAGATAACGCAATAAATAAACTGCCAGTAAGCCATAGGATATTTAGGTAAATAAATAGGATTTAAAAAATATATATTATTTGAGGACCCCAGTAACCAAGGTAAACAACAATATTTGACATTCATTTGAAAAAAATAAATTTTAAAGGTATATTTTTATGTTATCGTTTTTTCTGGAACATAATATTTCATAGATTTGTAATGTTGAAAGGTAGTTGAATTGGAAATTATAGATTTGTTATGTCGAAAGGTAGTTTGATTAGAATATTTAATTTGGTCATATTGAAAATTATTTGTTAATTTGGTTACTGAAATGTAGCAGTAACGATACAATCATCTCCTAGTTGTTTTGCAAAATGACAACAATGTCATTTTTCAGACAGACGTAGTGTACACAGACTTTAGTAAGGCTTTCGACAAAGTCTCACATAAAATTCTTTTAAGCAAACTAAGATCCTTAGGTATAACTGGGCATATTTTAAGATGGTTCGAAAGCTACCTTCACAAAAGAAAAATATCAGTAAAAAGCAATTCACATTTTTCACATCACTTTGAAATCTTCACCGGAGTCCCACAGGGGTCACATCTAGGCCCAGTGTTATTTTCCTTGTTTATCAACGACATAACTACCATCTTTGATGGAGTTATGATACTTTTATTTGCGGACGATTTAAAAATTTACAAAACAATAACTAATCATAATGACTGTAGCGTATTGCAATCAAATCTTGTGAGGCTACAAGAGTGGCGTACCCTTAACGAACTGTTTCTCAACATTGAAAAATGTCAATCAATAACTTTTACCCGAATCAAAAATCCCATTAAATATCAGCATAGCATCAACAACAATGTCCTAAAAAGAGTCGAACAAATTAAGGACCTTGGTATATTATTTGACAGTAAATTAACTTTTGTTCCTCATATAAATGAAATAACCAACAAGGCCATGAAATGCCTGGGGTTCATTCTGAGGACGATAAAAGAATTTAAAACAATTAATGCCTTCAAATTGCTTTATACTGGGTTGGTAAGAAGTAATTTGGAGTACAACTCAACAATCTGGGCTCCATTTTATAAGACTCATCAGCAAAAAATCGAAAGAGTGCAACATACATTTTTAAGGTTTATTAATTACAAACTTGGAATACCAATCGGAGAACTTAATTATACATGTCTAATGGAATTACTAAACCTAAGCGATTTAACTACAAGACGCACAGTGAGTGACTTAGTTTGCCTTTTCAATATATCTACGGACGCCCTCGATTTAACGAGCTTAATTAATTTGCGTATACCTACCCGTGATACCCGTTTAAATGCTCTATATTTTGTTACCAAATCCGCCAATAATTACTTCGTAAACTCTCCAATTCAAAGGCTTCATACACTTGGAAACAAATATAGTTCAATCGATGTCTATCATTTCCAATCGGTTTCCAAATTTAAAACCAGAATATTAGAACTTTTAAAATAAAACAATAAACATCCAGCTATTGCACCTCTTATTGAATTATTTCCTCAAGATCGACAAAACAGGCTTATACCTACAAACTATCATGTTTAGATTTGCTTTTTGCTTAGTTTTATATGTCTAATGGTGAATGTTATATTATTGCTTTACTATTCTATATTTATAATCTGCACAATATTTTTTTTTATATAAACTATGTAAAATGGCTTACCGATCGCCCTCGATTTAGCAGGCCTCAAACAGTCAAACGCAGTATATCTGTTAACAATACTGCCAATAATTATTATTTCGTTAGCTTTCTTACTCAAAGGCCTCATACACTATGTGTCGTATTGTAGGTATCATGTTACTGCTGCCACTACCTAGCATTTAAATATAAACTTTACATTTCTTATTAACTAATTTAAGTCTGTATTAGGAGTAGGAGTAGGAATATTCTTATTTTTGTACTATTTATTTGCTGTTATAATATGTCAAATGGATATTGTTATATGTATTTTTACTATTACCTTTGTGAACTTGCAATCTTCAGAATATTATTTTTTTATTAACTATGTATGTAAAAGCCCAATGGGCGTATAAATAAATAAAATAAATAAAATAAATAAAATAAATAAAATAAATAAAATAAATAAAATAAATAAAATAAATAAAATAAATAAAATAAATAAAATAAATAAAATAAATAAAATAAATAAAATAAATAAAATAAATAAAATAAATAAATAAATAAATTAAACCACAAAATTAAACAACACAAACTTTTTATAGCAAAAATAGGTAAATATTTAGTGAACTGCCGAACTTAATATGCACAGATTATGGAAATTACACTTCGTTTCAACTTAATTACTGTAAGCCAGTCGTCCCACTCAGCGATCGACATATAAACCAATGCTCTAAGACCCTGTGCAGAAAAGTTTTACAATGAACTATGCTGAAGAGTCTGCTTTTACAGCACTAGGTTTGTGTCGATTGCTTACCGGCTCGTGGGACGATCGGCTAAGAAACTACAATTATTTTCATTGCGGGAGATAGTGCTAAATAAGTTAATAATTTAAAAAAAATATAAATATGACGCTAGTAGTTAGGTTAGCGTCCAAAAAAGTATGTTTCTAATTTTGTCTTATTTTATGTAAAAATAAAAATTTTCCCGAAAAGATTTGTTAGTAGGTCCTTAAATTTTAAAACCAACTATTACTACACTAGAAGATATTTCTTTTAATTATGTATAATCTCACTGCACCAAATGTATCACTTACTATAATATTTTTTGTGTACACATTACTTGTTCTGTAATTTATTACTAATATTCTCCTGTGTACGTAAAAAAGTATGCTTATAATCCGATGTATCACTCTATTGTAAAAGCCATTTTATGGCGTTTAAATAAATAAAATGTATGTGAATATCCAATTTTTATCCATTCTAGATGAAATAAGTCATGTAAATTTCCAAAGTAAGTAATCTTGATAAATACTACACAAAACACGTAATTATTTTTACTTAAAACTGCACTTAACTAATAAGGTTGGTTTATAACCGGAACTAATTGATACGAAATATAAATTATAATAAATTTGTGATTTTTTTTTCACAATAAATATTATATCTTATGTAGATACTTTGTCGCTTGTTTTAATTCTTCACAAATTAGTTGGCAGTTAAGTCCAATTTTGAAAATGACGCATTTTGGGAGATACTTTTCCCCGTCTATAAGGACTCATAAAATTCATGCTCATTTTCATTAGAGTGAGATATACAGGGTGTATCGGCACGTACCCGACAAACTTTAACCAGCTATTCCTTAGCACATTTGGAGTAAAAAATGTTATGGGCACTTTGCTGTCCGGTAACATTTTTTTTCTTTTAAAAACAAAAAATAAATAAAATTTCCACACTCCGTTACTGCTCCCAGTATAGGGGTAAAGTACTTGGCAACGCCGCGCTACTGTCATCTCTTTCACACGTATTCTGTCTCAAGTCCCGTGTGGGCTGTTATAAGCAAGTGTGTCGAAAACCATCTTCGCTCTTTCCTACACACTAAATAATCATAGTTAAAAATGAGACGAATGATGCCATACCATTGTTATTGTAAAAGCGCGCCAATACGTAAGTATACAACGAAACTCGAATAAGAATTGCCAGGTGGGTTTTTTAATCGCTTTAATCTGACTTCAAACAATAATTAAACACGCAAAAATTATTTAATATAATATTACAGTACAGTACTTTGAACCTTCGCAATAAATTTATTTGATTTTAAGTTTAGTTTGTAGAACTCCATTTCAATTTAGAGATTTTATTTTATTTTTAACAGTCTTATTAAAAAATTTATAAAAACAGTGTGTTTATAAACAAGTTCTGCTAGTTGTAATTATTATTACGCGTGACAGCTGTTTCACCTTCTGACGGCATTATCAAACTTTGGTAAAGCCACTTACAGACGACGTAAGTGATAACTTTCTATTTTTATTATCCTGGCTTTATTGATTTCCGAGTAAATTGTCGTAAATTATTATTTGCTAATACCTATTATTGCATTGTTTAAAATTTGACTTAATGTCGTTGGTATTTCCAACTGATGACTCAGGGGTTTATTTCCCTGAATAATTAAGGGGCTATTTCACTATGTCGGGCTAAATATCTGACTAAGCACTAAACCGCGGATTAGTCATTTTTTCGTTTTCACTATATCTGAATAACGCTAACGCTCGGGTTAAAGTTCGATTTGACTAATCAGTGCTCTAACCAGACGTTAGGCGCTATTCCTCGAATCAAAGATGGCGTCAAAACATTCCGAGTTTGACAGCGGAGAAGTGAGTCGAATTTTGTTGCGAATTATTATGGATACCGAGGTTTTCGATTTAATAGAAGAGATCGAGGAGGCAGAAGCAGGTGAAAGGGCGGCGATGCGAAGGCCGCGAGTTTTAAGAGCTCGAATGAATTTTTTGGAGGTGTTAGACGACACGGATTTTCGTTCACGTTTTCGGCTCACAAAAAATGTCGTCGTTATAATTCACGACCAAATCAAGGAGAGAATCTGCCCAACGACTACCCGGTATGTAATTTTAATATACAGCCTCAAAATACATTACAGAATAGTTGTATTCACATGTTTTATCAATCAATGCAGTGTATTCAATGACATTACTGTTTGTAATATAATATTGAATTGTTTTCAGAAATGATGCTGTACCGACAATTGTCAGATTATTACTGACCTTGAAGTTCTTCGCAACGGGGTCCTACCTGATGTCTGCCGGAGATTTCGTTGGTGTGAGCCGATCATCCGCTTGCAGATTTATCAAGGAGTGCTCGGAGGCTATTGGACAACTTCGTGCCACATATATACAATTCCCTCAGGACCTGATTCCCTTAAAAGAGGGCTTTTATAACCTGGCAAGGTTTCCGAGAGTCGTTGGGGCCATCGACTGTACTCATGTTGCAATGTCACCGAGTAAGTACCCTTGCTATTACAATATCACACTACAGTAGTAATATAATAGACAAATAATAGTCATTACAATCACGACTACTAAACAATAAAAAATAAAAGCACAAATAGACTTCATTCAGAAGACTATGGTCAGACCAGCGACAAGCTTAGTTGTTTAGTGTCGCCTAATGGCACTTGTTTGTAGATTCGACATGAAAGGATTCTCATCATGTACCTGTACAATTACAACAGCCATTCCCCTAAGTCAAAATATTTTCCTTTGTTTCAGATGGAGAAAATGCTGAGGTGTACCGCAATAGAAAAGGTGTTTTCTCCATGAATGTGCAAGTCATCTGTGATGCAGAGTTAATGATAAGAGACATTGTAGCCCGTTGGCCTGGATCCAGCCATGATCAAACTATTTTTAATAATTCCCTCATAAAGGCGAGATTTGAAAATGGCGAGTTCGGCAACGGTGTTCTGTTAGGTGACAGTGGCTATCAAAATACGCCTTATTTGTTTACACCTCTGGCACGAACAAACACCCCAGCGGAAAACCTTTACAACGAATCCCAAATTCGCAGCAGAAATGTTGTAGAGCGGTGTTTTGGGGTTTTGAAAAGTAGGTTCCCTGTACTGCGGAGGAAAATAACACTGTCTATGGAACGCACCACAGCTATTATAGTGGCATGTGCTGTGTTGCACAATGTGGCAGTGAGAATGAACGATGAGCCCTTTCAGTTAGATAGAGAACAAGAATTTGACATGATAGAGGAACAAATAATTCAACCTGATGATGCAGTCAATAATCCAAGGAGACATCTCATCTTGGATTATTTTACTCCCATGTTAAATAATCATGTTCCTCTGAATAATTAAAAGGGTGTCGATTGCCAATGAATTTCTTAGCGTAGGGCTGAGTCTCAACGGATCGCAGCATGACGCTGCTCTACCGGGCACAACACCCTGCCAGGTACGAAGGTCGTCTGCGGACGATTCCGAGTTCCGACGTCGAACTTAAGCTTGGTCAGAGGCGGGGCGCCATCGCGCCGGGACATTTAACCACGTTGCACAGTGCTCGCCTCGTCGGGCTTCGACGGAGGCCCCCGCGGACGGGGGCCGCCTGATAGATGTCACATTGTTTAGAGAGCCTTTCGACTCGCGGAACTCACATCACGTATCACCGCCCGATTTGCCTAGGCGGGATACGGCCTTAGAGGCGTTCAGGCCTAATCCTGTGGATGGTAGCATCGCACCACCGGCCGGTCGACCGAGTGCGTGAACCAAATGTCCAAAACTGCCGTTCCTCTCGTACTGAGCAGTATTACTATCGCAATGATCGGTCGTTGATTCGTTGTAAAGGTTTACTGCTGGGATGTGTGTGTTTGTGCCTCTGCGTTGAGAGAACAAATCTTGGAAATTATAAGCTTAATATTCCTGTTCAAAATGTTAACTACAGAAGAAAATAAAAATACAGGTGTTTTCTAAAATTTTTATTGCAAATGAAAAAAACATTCATTTATAAAAATACATATTATTGTTCAGTCTTTATTTTATTTTCTACCTTATAAATATATTGTATTGTAATATTATCCTAAAACAGGATCTCCCTAGTTCTACATTGTTCGACTGTAACAAATTCTGTTCAATACAAATGAATGAAACATAAGTTAAATGTTTATAACATTTTAATACACAACAACATAATTTGTTATTATTATAAATTGTTTGTAAAACATTATCCGTTATCAGTCTATGCTCTAAATTTAAGATTAATAAATTCACAATGAATAATATTTTTTGTTTACTGTCCTTATTTCAAGTTATTTAAAATGTTATTTGGTTATCTAGTTTGAACACTGTTCGTCTGTAACAAATTCTGTTCAATACAAATGAATGAAACATAAGTTAAATGTTTATAACATATTAAATAATTAATACACAACAACATAATTTGTAATTATTATTATTGTTTGTAAAACATTATCCGTTATCAGTCTATGCTCTAAATTTAAGATTAATAAATTCACAATTTAAGATTAATAAATTCACAAAACGTACTTAAATAAAATAGAACAATTACAAATCCGTTTCCTAAAATTGATATCAGGCAAAAAAAAAAATCAATTATGTGTAGGCGATTATAAAAAAATGTTTTCTTTGTGTAATGTGCTCTCTATACATAGTAGGATAGATTACCAACTAACGCTAGATGAATTCTGGAATACAGAATTCAAAAAACCTGTAAACCATAACTACCCTACTAGGCATAGAGAAGCACAAATGTTTATTATTAAAATATCGCAAAATGTATACGGAGATAGAACAAAAAGACATAAAATTCCGGAATTGTTTAACTCATTACCAGAAGATATTAAAAATGAGACATGTCATTCAAAAATAAAAACGAAAATTAGATCGTTCTACCTCCGTCAAACATAAAAACAATTAATATTGTGGTACCAAGATATCAAGTTGAAATTAAATATATTGTTATAAGCTAATAAATAGAAAAACTGAGAGATTTCTTACAATTAAACTGATTGATCAGTTTTGTAAGATCTAAGTAAGAGAAAATAATGTACAAATAAAAAAAACTGAATAAACACATATAAAAAAAAAAAAACAATGAATAATATTTTTTGTTTACTGTCCTTATTTCAAGTTATTTGGTTATGTAGTTTGAACACAGGGAAATGGTTACATTCATACAATAATCCACCCCAAAGAGGGAATTCCTGAGTCTCCAGAGGAAGTGGTTGTTACTTGATTTTGAGCAGAAGCAAAAGCTGAACAACGTCTATTTTACCCTTGCAATTTTTTAATTATTAATTTTAAATGTTCTTTTTGAAGCTCGTTCAGCTCTTGCTTCTGCTCAAATTCAAGTACGAAGCACTTCCTCTGGAGACTCACGAATTCCCTCTTTTCTTCCATGAGTAGGCGTTCTACTTCAGACACGTGCGGGCTCGCACCAGAAACTGGCCGCTTAACACCGGACAGTGGCCGCTTCACACGCGACACTGGCTGCCGTACCGTCAAGGCGGGGTGCCTGGGGGTGCGAAGCAGCGGGACGCTCCACTTATCCCACGGGATAAGGTCTGAG
Source organism: Hesperophylax consimilis (assembly GCF_061612785.1). Taxonomy (NCBI): domain Eukaryota; kingdom Metazoa; phylum Arthropoda; class Insecta; order Trichoptera; family Limnephilidae; genus Hesperophylax; species Hesperophylax consimilis. The sequence goes on from NW_028301299.1 coordinate 148,890, forward strand.
GCGGCAGGCTCTGGAGCAGGAGTCTCCGGAGTGGAAGTCTCTGGAGCGGGGGCCTCTGGAGCGGGGGCCTCTGGAGCGGGGTGCTCATGCACCGCAGCACTGGATGTGGAGAGCTGGTTGTCGATTTCATCATTCATATTTACTGGAAAAAATAATAACAAGAATTGAAAGATTGTTTAAAGGCATTAACTTTTCCAACTTTTAAATGCTCAGAATTAAAATTGTTTGTACTATTTGTCGCTAATATACGCATCTGTTGATTTTGAAATATGCAATGTAAATGGTTTACCGTTATAGTATGGCAATCTTACCTATGAATGATGAATCGCTGTCTATATTGTTGTTGGTCCCTTCGACACTCAGGTAGATCATTTCCAGAACGGTGGTCTCCATTGTGTCGAATGGAGCTGCGGTGCTTGGCCCTCCACCAGTCTGGTACGAATCCCTCCTGTTGAGAGCGCCCTTCTTTCTCACCAACCGCTTCAGACTGTCATACTTGTTCCTCAGAGTTTTCGAAGATCTGAAGGCAACTGTTACAACTCATTACAACAATTGAACAGCTCAAATCATAAATTACTTTGTCATAATTCATAAGAACCAAACTGAGAAAATATTTGTGTCTAATCATTAGAGATAATAGAAAACAGAAAAGTGAACAGTGAAACATTATTAGAGTCGGTTGTATCTAGGAATTGAATTCAATTCATTGGGTTTTACTCGATTATTTTGTGACTGAACATTCGAACTTAATTTTATGGGTTTTGGACGACATGAAAGCTAACAATGAACTACGATTTACGATGACAGTTAGGAACCGAGTTTATGCGGTGACGTTTGTCCACGTCTTGGCGTTAATATAAATAATTTGTAATATATGATGTACCTGATGAGGAAGAGTTGTATTTTTTCTCTATTTGCTCCCAGGCCGCATTCTTCTGCTTCCACATAACGGCGTCACTGTTTTTATTCTCCAGGACGTGCTTCCATTGGTAAACAATGTTAACCAGATTTTCGCACTCGTCTCTGGAGAAATTCACAGCACGCTCCCTTACTTCTTTATTGTTCATCCTGAAAAATAAGAAACAATGTATTAATTCGACACGAATCAATCTAAAATGACCTGATAATCAACATAACATAACCAAAAAAATTCACTTACTTTGCGTTGCTTGTTGACGCTAGCATTCCATAGAAATTGCGGCAAAACATGACAGCTGATGACAGCCGTGGCAGTAGATAGAGAAACTGCAAACATTTTGCGATGTTGCCAGACTATTTCGAGTGTTATCTATCCGGAAGTTCGAAACAATGGTGAAAAGGTCGCCGTTGAATAACGAAGTTATTCTGAACTTTAAAGCCAGTCAACGGATAGCTATTCAGATATTTAGCCCGACATAGTGAAATAGCCCCTAAGTATTTTGGGGTCTAATTATTATGCATTTCATTACATCCGATAATCTACACAATTTTTATTTTGAATTGGGGTAAGTTTTATCGCCAAGGGAAGTTGAGGAAGTGGAAGGTGAGGAATTACCTGGATATTCAGATCTGGTCACCAAATACGGCTAGTTTTTTCAAGGAACGTTTAAATTCTGAACCTGGATATTCAGATCTGGTCACCAAATACGGCAAGTCATTTCAAGGAACGTTTAAATTCTGAACCTGGATATTCAGATCTGGTCACCAAATACGGCTAGTCATTTCAAGCAACGTTTAAATTCTGAATTAATTAATCAATTACGAAAAAGCGTGGGGTTAAGAATATTTTTTTAAATTATAGTTGTAATTTATTGTCGAGGTTTTAAAAAATTTGCGATGTTTTAAATAAAATTTAATAATTATTATGTAAACAGCAATCTGGCAGCATTCATTTGCAGGTGGTCGATCCAATGCAGTCATGACGTTTGTGTGAGTGCTTTCCTTTGTGTGAGTGTGTTGCGCAGCAGTTTTATATGAACCGTTTTTTGATTCATCAGGATTGTTTTTAAAACTATACATTCTTTGTACCTTCAAATTAGTGGAAATAAACTTAAGTGTGTCAAGCTGCTCGTTATGTTCCGGTAATTCTGGAAGGCTTTTAACATAAGCAATAATATTCATAAATCACATTCCGCGAAGTTGTAAATAACTAAATTTATTAAAAAATATACGTTGTAGGATAGCCTAGTAAGTAACATTTTAACAGAGCACTTACGGTGATTTAAAAAACAACGGCGCTTTCAAATAATCCAATTATTATTATTGATAAGTACCTAAGTGAGGAAAATTGTTTTTAAAAGTGCTCAGAATTATTGGACTTCGATTATAAATTCAGGAAACCTACTTATTAGTTTCTTAGTTTCAAAATTAGACTATTTAATACGTGAAACGCGTAAGAGGTGAAACCAGAGCATTCCAGAGGTGAAACAATTTAGATACAAAAATAAAACTGATGTGTACAATACAAGAAGACAATCAGTGATTCGCATACGAAAAATGTGAATAATCATTATTGTTAAATAAAATATTTATTTTCTGGTACTGGATTATGTAATACGGGCTTCGTTCGCAGCGACACGCGGTTGATTTGCGACGTTGCTTTCAAATTTTGACAAAGGATAAAACAGTGGTGACATGTGGTGAAAATATGTTTAATTAATTTTTTATTAAAAAAAAACGTTACCGGACAGCAAAGTGCACATAACATTTTTTACTCCAAATGTGCTAAGGAATAGCTGGTTAAAGTTTGTCGGGTTAGTGCCGATACACCCTGTATATATAATATTAAAAAGAGAGACACACCACGCTATGTATTTGTATTTAAAAGTTTACGTCTATACGCCCACGAAAATTTTGAAATAATTTTATGAAACAACATTTAGCGCTTGAAAATGTTTTATCAAAGTTTGAAAATTTTAAAAGCAAAACGAAAAACTTGAAAAAAAAAAAGTGAAATTACAAACAATAACTTTTTATATACTTAATAATGTGAGATTATGCGATGAAAATCATCGGTAAGCGACTTTAAAACTTTGTCCATGTTGGCGTTCAAAATTTTAACATTTTTAATTGTATTTATCGATTTTGTATCTGCTTTCAAAGACAGTATTTTATTTTGAAATACGTTCGAAAATAGAGAATTTATTTGAAATTGAACGTACATAATGCTAAAATATTTCCCGCGCAGTAAGCATTTTGACAGTTTGCTTAAGAGAAATGCATTGCAAAATTTCAGAGGCTACAGTGGTGAAATTCAAAGCAAATTCTAGTTCTAGAGAAATAATCACAAACCGAAATTATTATTTTTAATTAGGTATATTTAAAATTGCCTCGTCTAATCGAAACAAGAATACCTGTGTCAAGTGCACGCGCACGCCATCACATGTCATGGTGAGCTCGCTAGAAAGTAAGAGAAGCGTTACTGTTGAAAATAAGTTTCATAACCATTCCATTGCGTCGTTTATTATTTGTGCTTTTGTCATCTAAATTTCTATGTCCGCGCGAAAATTTGTCACAACGACAAAAAGCATTTCATTTTATTACATTGTAAAGAAAATCGGGGTAGGTACGTACCGGCAGAAAATCAGGGTAGATAGGTACGTTCTTATTTTATTTGAATGTGTTCCATTTTTTAAAAGTGCAATAAACCATAGCAATTGTTTGACAGATAATTTACGGGGGGAAAACAGAAGATTAGAAGAAAAAACAGTATTAAAATAGTGGGTTAAGATTGGTAGTTGAATGAAGCATATGTCGTGTGTAATTTGGGGAAAAAACAAGCAAATATCGTTTTAATTAGAAGAACCGCTTACTATAATTATTACCACGCAACAATATCACGCTTCCTTGTACTTGAAAAATCGCGGAAAATGATAATAATTTACTCACTGAATGATTATGATTTCATAAAATTTGAAAGTTATACGCAGGTACGCAATTATTTCTGTTTTCAATGAGTATAACTAACTATCACGCCTTTTCCCGGCAGACTTTAGACGCGCTTCTTACGATTATTGCTCAAAAGGACAAAATATTATACTATAAAATTGACAATGTACATCTATAACTAACTATATTTACACCTATTCTGTATTGTGTATATATTTATGCCTTGAATTGAAGCACGCACTAAAACTTAAATTTAAAAAAAAAGTATGTCCGAGCAGAGCTTGAACCTGAACTTTCATACTTGATCGTGTAAGTGGGTAGGTATATAGCATCAATATGACTTGGTTGGTTGAAGGTAAGAAAGCCCGAACTTTTATGAAACTAGCAATTCGTAAATTAGTCCTGGATCGATCATGAACTTCCATGAGGATGATTGAGAACTGTCGTTCAGGTATAGGTTTTTTGGCGCTGTTGGCATGATTTCGATAACGCACCCCTTACAATAGGGTGACGTTATAACCGGTACAGTTAAATGTTATTTATTTTTGTTTACTTTATGTCTTAATTTATTCGTTTTATTTCCTTTCTAAAATCGCAGGTGTACGAACATGGTGAAAAATTTTCAATTGCACAATCGCGCAGTTCGAAATTATTCTCAGTTACCTTCAATAAATTATCGATTTAAGATTTATTTTTTTACTAATTTTGACGCTTGGGGCCCTTGTTTTGCATTAACCCCACACAGGAGGAAAATGCTTTCCCTCGGGCCTATACCATCTTTGGGGATGCTGTATGGAGCGTCTTTTTTAGGAAAGAGAGGTGAGGAAGTTTTGGGAAGGGAAAAGGTATGAGGGGTGCGTTGGAATCTAGGGATCAGTTTGTCCAGGAGTGACGGACGAATGATCTATCCTTCCCACTGCATCGCAAGGTAATGGGTCAAGAGATACCAATTGGAGAGATCAAAGGGATCTTTGATTTGAAAAAAAAAATGATCTCCCTAAACCAGCCTTTCCCGATATAGCACGCCATGCAGGTGGCTTGCAGGCGCATTCTGAAGACACCTCACCCGATGAACCCAGGCACCCTTGCTAAAACACCAAACGTAGCGAACCACTCGGGGTGACCTATGGCAGAGGTGTTGGTTACCCAATAAATGGTTGCCCCGGTTCCGGTACTGTTTTATCTACTCGGCTTTTCAGATTTTGAATTATTTAGTTACTATTACTAAATTCCTAAAACATTTAGTGAGACGTGAGTCCGTCTATTATGTAGAATAACTTATTATTAATAACAGATGAGCATTGTCTGAGATGCTTTTACTGTGCTTTTTACTATGAACTCGCAAAATTTCAAAATCTCATGAAAACAGTCCCCTTCATCTTGTTTTGAAGATCAAGTGTGCAAAATTTCATCAACCTCGGAATAAAACTGTAGATTTGTATAAAATCAAATCCGCGCCGCCCGCCTGTCCGCCCGCCTGTCCGCCCGTAACAAACAGATCATAAACAGATGCTCTTCTTTATACATATATTAGAGATGGTGGGGTAACCTAGCGATACTGAGAGAATCGGGTTGAAGTTCTTCTATTTTAATTTTTAATAAGTTTTTTGTTCTCTTTGTCTGCAGACAAAGCTCTAACTAATCGTGCTAATAATTCGCAACGAGAAAAGCATTTAGGAATTTAGTGTGAGTCCGTCTAGATAATATCACAATTATAATAACATATGAGCATTGTCTGAGATGCTCATCATAATACATCTAAAATAATGTCGAACTAAAATCACCTCAGGAGATTTCACCTCATCTAACGACAAGCGTTTCACAGTGTCATTGTGAGCCATGATGTGAGCTTCTCTGTAATTTCACAACCGCCTTGTGTCAATACTAGATATAATAATAACATGTTGGTACACAGTGCACTTTTGCCATAATACTGATGACCAACTCTCTTTTATTGAATGCCAGTAAATATCGAATATTCTTTGAAAGGCCACTATTCGGCTAAGGTGACTTGTGTTTTCTTGTCCGAGAACTTAAACAAGCATTTATCATTACTTAGAAAATGAATGCGTTAACGAGAGAGTACGCAACCTACTGGCTGTACCATTTTACTAGGAAAACACTTATAAATATTTATAGTTTTCATAATGTGTTAGAGTAATCAACATTGAAATCTAGAGTTAACTAGGTACTGTTAAATATTTCGTAACACCCCGAGCATCGGAGTTTCATGTTTTGACCCGGAAAAGCTGTATTTGCCACACTTGCAAAACGATTATATCTTAACAAAATGAAAAATTTTCATCAAAATGAATATTCAACAAGCCTTTAAAAAGTGATATAGAGTCATTAAAAGTGATGAAACAAAAACTAGGTTTAATAATTACCAATATAACCTGTTTAGCCTAGTTTTCGTTTCATCACTTTTCATGAATTTATATCACTTTTTTGAGGTCACCGTTCATTACACATCCAGCCGGAATAATATCTTTATCATCAAATCTTTGATTATATAAATGTCAAATATAAGTAAATATGATAAAAATAAAAAATAAATAAAAGTAAATATAAAAAAATAAATAAAAGTAAATAAAATAAAGTAAATATGATAAAATATAAGTAAAAATGCTAAATGAGGCAGATATTGAAATGCTTTTACTATAAATGTATTGATCCTTTCTATAACTCACTTGCTGAAACTTTATAAACTATTGTACATAATGTTTTTCTCTTTACTTTTTATAATAACTATAAACAAAAAAAAACTTTTCTACTAATGTATATTATACTTTAGGTACTTGAAATATAGTAATCGTTTTATATTACCCACACTCAGGCAGTGCCTTAGTGGGTTTTCATTTCTTTTGTATACTATTTGGTATTATATATTGTGTTATTATATACTATCTATTAATATGTATAATATGTGTAAAGAAATGAAAATAAATAAAGTAATAAAAAAAAAAAAAAAAGGAATTTATTTTTTTTATTTTTATAGTGAATACCTCACAAGAGTCCCAACTGCTCCCGTCTGGAGCCAGTGAGACTATGGCATCCCCAATTGGGGGATGTTGTGAGGATGAAGGTAAGTGGGGAAGGGAAAGAGGAAGGTGGGGAAGTACCTGGCTATTCAGATCTAGTCACTAAACACGGCTAAAGCCATTTGGAGCAACGTTTCAATTCTGAATGGTGGTCTTACACCAGGGCGATACTGGTAGTATCTTCCACTCTGGAACGTGCCGCAAATATACTATATATTATTTTAATTAATTAATTGTGAAATAACACAAATCAATCAAATAAAATTTATTTGCGCACGCCGGGTTCGAACCCGCGACCTTCGGAATGGCAGTCCAATGCGTTACCACTGGACTATGCCGGCCGTCAATAATTCTAATTTAGAATTACTGCATACTTTCCATATTAATAATATTTTAGAAAAAAATGGGCAACTAAAATATTAAACCAATTAATTAGATCGTGTCTACGGTTTTTCCTAACGTATTACTTAGTATGTATTATTGTGACAATTATACCACGGTTTCAAGCTACAATTCTGTTATAAAAAGATTACACACCATTGATAACTCTTTTTCTTTGTTGGCTGATGTTTTAATATGCCTTTATTGAAGTATAAAGCTGTGGGTAGTACTAAAACATTTTAGCAGTAGCATATTTCAACGAGGTCACTGCATAACGGTTTTTTTATTGTTTCTTCATTTACTTTGTACCAACGTATATTATGTTTTTCTTTTGTCTTTGTTTACTTAAATACTTATAATTTTTATTATCTTTCTTCTTTCTATGTTTAAATAAACATGCATTACCGTCAATAACTACCAGTGTTACCAACTCAACTACTTCAAAATATGCTAGAGTGATGGGAAAAATATGCCAGAAATATGCTAAATTCCTTTAAAAAATGCCAAAAAAAGCCAACATAAATTTAACTTAGTATTTGTTGAGAAATAGAGTGATGGGAAAAATATGCCAGAAAAGTGCTAAATTACTTTAAAAAATTCAAAAAAAAAGCCAACATAAATTTAATTTAGAAATAAAATCAGTGAAATAAAATATCAATATCTTCATCTTCTTCTTCTTTATTAACAGCAGCTGAAGTGGAAGGCTGAGAGACGGAGTCGTAACTTTTTTTGGACCCAATGCAGCGTAGTAACTTCGTCAGGAACAGTGTAAGAATAAAAGCACTTTCCTGCTCTCTTTGGGCCAAATCTCACCTACAAAATGGCATTCAGGGTTCTCACCGCCAAACGATTTCGGAGTTTTGTTTTGACCAGACTCATTTGGCTAAATACACGTTCAATGTCCGCATTTGAATGCGGCAATGATAAAATAGACATTGCAAACTGACATAAATCACCGAATGGGGTTATTATTAGCTGCATCTTTATATTGCATGACTTCATTCCAAAACTCTACAGTGGAAGTCAAGGATTCCCATTTAATGTGAACTATGTTTCTCCATTGAGACACCAGTTTTTCAATCGATATCATTTTTGTTAGTTAAAAAAATTGGTTTTTATTATTTTCATGTTACTGTAAAAATAAGCCAAATAAATATGCTATATGCTAAAAGCATAATAGTTATGCTAAACATGGAGGAATTATGCCAAATTTAGCATATATTATGCTAACTTGGCAACACTGATAACTACCATGTGCGTATAAATAAATAAATCACTTACCTACAGTATCATAATCGTCATTATCAATAATGCTAATTTCAGTTATACATGCGGTTCAATGAATCTCATTTTCAAAATTGGAACTGATTGTGTAAATAATTCAGACAATATAAAAACAACATTTTTACAGAAAGTTATTTTAATTAGTCTTTTTCAAAAATGAAACTTATTTACGAGTCTGTGCTAGAATTATTAAAAAACTCGTTAGAAAATTGCAATGTAATGGTCTAAGCGCAATGCTGTTACTAAGCAATATTGAATGTCATTATGAGAATCAGAGTGAAGAAACTGAGTATAATTTATTACCGAATTAGATGAGAAGTGAATCTAATTCATCTAATTACTTTCTGCGTAATATTTTCGAATTTTAAATCATACTTAACTGTCGGAGAATAAAAGTTTTCTCGTAACTTTTCAAAAGCTCAAGCTAGTCATGTTTAATAATTTCAAATCACACCTATTACGAAACAGAACAATTTCTTTGTAAAATTGTAAGTAATTGTAATTATATATAAGCGCACTTGAAGTGAAACAACTCAAAACTGCGCTATATAAATGTTATGTTATTATTATTATTATTGAAATTGAATTAAATATAGAATAACAATAATAATCATTTCGACAAAACGTACCTACATCATACATAATATAAACACAACACCAAACGACCGAGTATGTTTATTTTTAGTGTTCAGAATTGAAAAGTCTGCATACTGCAAATTTTCAAATTTCATTGGAAAAAAATGTTAAATAGTTGCCTTCCAGTAGAGGTCAGTTAGTTGCCCGAATTCGCAATTTTAATTTCGTAATAGTACTTCACGAGCACACGCTAGTATGCACGTGTACACGAAGAAAAATTAGTAGGTATTGCAATTTTTTTTATATCTCGCTATATTTTTTCATATTTATATAAGTTTGGTGGATTTATCGCAGGAGACCGTTTTTGTGTAGTGAATTTGTATTTGGCAATCTTGAAGGGACGCCACAATATTGACGGTCAACACCTTGCCATGCAAGACTCTTATCAATGGCCAAGATAATTGTTTGTTCTCAATAGGCAATAATTTATCTTGCTTTCCATCACCTTTATGCAGCCTTTACACTATACGCCAACTTGCTGTACGGCGCGAAGAGGTATTCGGTAGGTTATAGTTGTATGGAGGTATAGTTGCGCACATGTAATTAGTCCATCCACTCTCCCCCTTCTCTTTTAGTTGCGGTTTGCTCTACTCCGCCTTCAGAAATGGCTGATTGTAACGCGTCATGGTCTCATCATATTTTATTGTAAAACAGTCTCCTATTTAAAATAAACATTTCAAAGAATTTTATTTGTCTTTTCGCGAACTTACTCTTACAGGGTTCTAACAAAAGAATGAATGAAAAACGTATATTTTTATATAAGTGGTGTATACAGGAAAGTGTGTCCCTTATTTTCTAACAGTCAACTATTTAATTTCGACATATTTGTATTCATGTCGTAAAGCATAATCTTTTATTTATTGGTGTTTAATCGAGACATTTACAGAGAATAAATTCATTAAATCACAATAAGTACTAGACAGCTGCCTGTTTTATGGTGACCAATGGAATACCGTAAGAAGTGTAAATATGTGGATTATATTAATTAGTGAAAATACCAATAATGTGAAGAAATGGATAGGTTTTTCGTATTCCCCTTGATGTTATTTGCCAAATTGTGTTCGAAATATTAAAATCCAGCAAATGTTGGGTTTTTTATCATTGCGACCATGAATAGCTATTTTAAACCTGCTCCTGAAAGGAATAGTATCGTAATAACTGTATTACATTACATTAAGTCAGGTCTTGTCAAGAGTTATAATAACAAAAGAGTAGAGGAGATGTACCGACTACGGAATAGCTTAGGAAACAATCTTATTAATTACAATTAAATCATTTTATAAACGTAGTTATTTATCATAAAATTTTATCGAAATATTAAAAAAGTGTTAATTTAAAACATAAAAAACGTAAAACAACAGAGTATATCAATTTTCAAAAAGTGCTCCTATCCAAGCGATGACCGTAAAAATCCTATTCTATAGGCCACTTCAACCGAATGAGCGCTGGACATTAACTCTGAGAAGGACCTGGCAGACGATCTGAAAGGTCATCTCCAGAAGTCATAAAATATCTCATCCGCCACCCGAATTAAATCGATGCCAAAATTTGGATATGAGTTCCCTCTTCACGAATATATCATTCTGCCGACATAACATTGAGGAAAACCCTCTGGCAGACATGATAATTCGAGCAAAAAAATGCCTTTCTCCCCACTAACACTGTCAACTTATCTAATTAATATACGGGTTCACCGCAGATATTATGAAGATTCAAACGACGACAAAACATCAATAAGAAAACGAAAAAAACGCGTGACAAAGCACGCGAATGGCAGTGACATATGCATTCTTGATTGTGATTTATGTTTATTTATTTATTTTATTTTATCCAATTTGTACAACTTCCTTGTGACATGACAGATTGGAGTCTGGGTCATTATAATTGTACCGTTTATACAATGTATTTACAGTGACTAAAACCTTGTAAGTGCGTTGAAGGACATGAAAAACATATCGATCTTTTGATCAACTACATACAAGACGTTTGTGACTCTAGCCACGGGTGAGTTCATGAACAAATCGGTGCGCTCTAAAATAAATGAGGTTATGGCGACGTCCTTGAGAGTGGTACAAATAAATTTATTTGAGCCAGAATCTCATAATAGAGATATGTTACCGTTTAGTACAAGATAAAAATATTTAATCAGGGCAATACCTCTACTGTCTCTCATGAGTTGTAATTAGACATGCCCATGATATAAATATATGGGTATAGCCAGGGGTAATATCCGTAGAGTGCAAAAATTAAAATCTTACAAATTTCTTGTGGACTCTTTCAATGCACAAAATTTACGTTATTTCGTTTCCCAAATGAATGAATTTGACTCCAAAACACTTAAGGCTAGTGTGTTATATAATTGCGTTTATGCGTTGTGAATCGAATAAGAATTTTTAATTACAAATTCAAGAACCTTGAATGCTCTGCTTACTAAATCGTTTATGTGTTGATAAAAGTTAGTTTATTGTCATAAATAACCCCAAGATCTTTGATTTGGTTTAAGCGTCGGAAAATAATTTCATTAATTCCTTAATCAAAAACGTAGGGATTCTTTGATTTTGTTTACGAAACGATATTGCAGCTAGGTGTACTGAAGCTTAGGCCGTTTTTTTTGGCCCAGTTTGAGACACGGTCGATATCACGTTGAAGCAGAACGAAGTCAAGAAGGTATTTAATTGAACGATATAGTTTCAAGCATAAATAAACCACGTTTCAAGTGATCTGCAAAAATTAAATAGTGCGAATGAATGACGACTGAACCAATATCGTTATGTTCAAGGTATTTACATTTTTTGACGATTTTTCTTATAGTCCCAGAGTATTATTTCTTCTCTAATGGAAACTATCTATGAAATAGTAAGTATGAAAATAATTATCGAGTTTCGATGTGGGGTTCGATATGAAAAAATGATGGTGTAAAGCTAGCTTTATAGAGGGCGCTTAGCTTAGCTTTTGACAAACACCGCCATCTCATGTTAGGGTCGTATTACGTATTTGGTAAATCTCCTCTAAGTATGATACGGTGTATGAATGAATTTTGTGCCAATATGAATTTGTGTTTCGGTCTATCTTCTCTGCCTACCCCTGTGAGGAAATGGCGTATTGATTAATTATTATATGTATTTTTGATTGAACCATGCTGTCTCAACCATGCTGTGTCACCGCTGGGTTTGCGTGTAATATAACCATTTTTATTTCTATTTGTGTATGAATCAAAAATATTAAATTAAAAGCAAAAAAAATAATCAATGTTGCCAAACTTAACACTTCCATAAAATTAACCCCATTTTCCCCCAAGATCAACAACAGGACCTTTCCCACATACATCTATTGTGTACCTGATGAGATAAACTTATTTTCATTTCTTAACAATAATATTATTTCCAACTACACCCATAGAGCTACAATCAGAGGCGCTACTGCTTACTAATATCTCGTCGAAACTTGTTCCACTATAAGAACGCGATAAGCGGTGCGCTTATAGGGCGGATCCGGTAGTTTTATTAGATCGTTGGAAGAGTTGGAGGTCACTTGGAGGTAAAAAGCGAGACATATATTTTTTTAAATTTTATCTAAATACAATACATCAATGACTCCACCCTGTTTATAAGAATTGACAACCTCAAAACATTATACGAATCAATTCGTAACGCCGACCAACTCAGCTAGTTATTAATACTCGCAGTTAAGGCCCTATAGTACTTAGTCTCGAGGTTTCTTAGCAGTAATTACATAGGTTTTCTGCTTAAACAGACCGCAATTTTTATTTAAATTCTAGTTTTAATAGTATTATTTACCTGTGATATTTGCAGGTGTCATATTTACCTTGGTCAAATCAGTTTACATGTTAAAAATGTTGCATAGTCAATAGTTAGTCGCAACACCGTCAAGAACTTTTACATTTTCCTCCATACTAGGCTAATTCAACAATAGTATTGTTAAATCCTCCATAGTTCAGTAAATAAAGCTTTACTTCACTCTTTACTTAATATTTGCTCTTCCATAATCGCAGATTTTTGCTTTAAAACTGACCTCATTTACACGAATGACCCACTAACGTTATTCCGCTTCTGAATGCATTTAATTAGACGTGGAATTGATCATTTCGCAGTCTGATGCAGTTGAGTAAATTACATTGTTAACTTACCTTCATAGGTGTCGATCACTGACATTATCATGGGTGTGTTTACACAATCAGTGTGACGTAAACGATAAAATAAAAAATTAACCCCTAAAAAAATTTTTTTTTAACGGATACACCGAATTTCAGAGAAATGCATATACGTAGATGCGCGTGCGCGTGATTGCCATCAACATTTGATAGAATGCATTGTCGTTAACAACGAGTCAACGGGAAATGGGTTAATTTCCTCTTCCAGGATCGCATTAATTCGCAAAGAAAACAAAATTGAAAAAACACTAAGTAAACGGTTATTTTAAGTTTTGGAAGGAACGCGTCTCATTTTGCCAATAGTGACGATACGAGATACAAGATTGTCAAGATACAGCGTGTTTAATATTGAAATATCCCAACAATTCGGATCCTGCCTAAATTGCCTTATCTCTTGTTTTTATTTTATTTCCCAAGGGTCTTTCGACAAAAACAAGCCCTTCAATTTGAAAACTTGAAGCCCAAGGAAAGAATCAGCCCCAATCAATTTATGTTGAATATTACTGTAAAGAAAATCTCACATAAAAATGTACACATTAAGCCATGGATCACACAGAATGTTATAAGAAAAAGAGATGAGTTACACAAGAACCTAAAAAAATAAGAACCTAAACGATATATACATGTTAAGATACTAAAAAAAAAATTGGAACAAACTATTATAGATACAAAAGAAACCAACTAAAAGAAAAAAAAAATAAGATTGTAAACAAAATCCCGGAAAATGTGGCAAATATTACATGAAATAACCAGTCTACAAATCTACCAACGTTTCATACATCCAAGTCCCTAGGACATACGCTGATAGTCCTGACCAAATTTTTCAATATGTCAATATATTTTTCATAAATATAGAATCGTATTCAGCAAAGCAAGCTACGCAATCTGATGAAGCAATACAAATAAACCAACCTCCTGAGCAGGGAAAGAAGATCGAGTTTGAAAAAATCACAACTGATGAAATCGTATACAAAATTTCTTCTCTAAAATCAAATTTATCTTCGGGGGAGGACTTAATTACAACTGATGCAATAAAATATCTGTGTAAAGAACGTATCGTACCTCTAACATACCTGGTCACTCTGCCTATTTTCTCCACAGCTCCCAAAAATCCTATTGTTTTACCAATATACAAGGATGTAAAATGACATAAACAATTATCGACCAATAAGCCTACTCAATAATATTAAAAAATATATATTGGAGAGAATACTAAAAAAACAACTCCTATCCTACTTAGAAGATGATAAAATATTATCGGAAACACATTATGGTTTTAGGGAGAACTTAAGTATTGGTGACGCCATAGAAACTATTACAGATATGATAAAAATTTAGACAGTGGTAAAAAAACATTGCCAATTTACGTAGACTTACAAAAGGCTTTTGATACAATAAATCACAAAATCCTTTTTGCAAAACTTTCAAAAATTGGTATGTTAAATAAAACTCTAAACTTATAAAAAGTTATATGATGGAGCGTTCACAGAGGGTTCAAATTAACAAGAAAAATCAAACCTCTCCTGATCAACCATAGAGTACCGCAAGGAAGCGTACTAGGACCTATATTATTTGTAATATATATGAATTATTTTTGTAATCTGGGAACGGGGGGAAAAAATCATTAGTTTTGATGAGGATAAAGTAATTTTAAAATAATTTAAATTTAAAGTAATTTAAATACCTACAAAGAAGCAAATATATCACTATGTACACGGAGAAAAATGAGAATTGCTGTCTTATTAAAAAATCTCTTCAAATTATTGGTAATCCTGTTAAAAAGGGACTGCAAGTCGCTTCCTGATTAAGTGTTGCTAGAATCATAATAATATGGAACACGTGTTCATCCCCCTGCGTTTGTTTAATAATATATAATGATGATGCAAAAAATTTATGAACACATGTTCTGACATGGTGAAAAACATTGGTGTCGTACTTAAAGTTTATCAGGGTACTTATCAATTTATTCGTTAATGGCCTAAAATCTAGTTTTAACAGGAATGCTAACAATTTGAACAGGTTCTCAATAATTTATCAATATTTTTTATCAGGAAGTTTACCCACACAAATGGTCTACCAAACCAAATAAATAAGTTTTTTTAATTAACAGGGACAATTTATTTATTGAATGTTTAAAACTGTTGAAAAATGTTACTTTAACACAAAGTTTGTATTTTGACCTAACCCCTCAGAAATGTTTGGGAACATGCATGATTCTGAAGAGATTTTTGATGGACAGACCAAGCAAATAATGAATGTTATAAAGCAAACCCTATGGGTATAGTAACAAAATATGATAATAACTCGTTTTCGTTTGAGGTAGTTATTCTGGACCATGAGATTTACAGTTCAGAACTTCACTACTCATAACTTTTTCTGAAAAGGGAGTAGGTACTTACCTAGTACCTAATACCTGCCTAACTCGGTGCCTGCTGCGCTGCACACTGCTGTGGTCACGTGCAGGGCTAATGTATACAAATAATAATAAAATATTTATTTATGTATTCGCAATAATAATTAACCATCCTATAGATTGAATCACTAATGCGTGACGCTCATTAGGAAATAACTATTTCTCAGAAATTTTCACAGTTATGATGAATAAAACATGAAAAATATTGGTTGTTGTTTATTGGAGATCTCGTGTACTTACAGTAACTACCACTAATAGAGACATTTTTAAAAATTCATTTCAATTTTTATTAAATCGGTCGCTCTGGGATTTTTTAAGGTAAGTATTTTGAAATGCGTCGAATCGTAGACTGTAGTCGACGAAAGAAATAGAAAATTTAAATTAAATATCTGATTGCTCAGATCGAATAAAAGGGTTTTTTGTGTCTCTATGTGATGTAGATTGTCCTGTTTCCCGCTTTTACTATGAGTTTCCACCATTTAATTATATTAATTTTGTTCCTAGCCTTGAATGTTATGGCAGCACTGTGCGCTGTGAGAATCTCGATCCGCGGACTGATAGCTGTCGGTCACCCTGTTACCTTTACTAGTAATTACATACTCTGCGACTTTACTACAGTTCTAACGCTAATCATTCTACAGTTAAATCGAAATGCGACGAACAATAATTTGAGGTCTTGTTTTTACATTAAGGCGATGCAATACGTCGTGTAATATTTTAAATTGAGCCGCTATCAATAAAAACCCTTACGTAGATCGCGATAAATTTTAAATTCCCGCTTAACACCATCCGCCTGTTTTGATTTATGCAAATGCAAACATGGCCAAAAAGTGCGTATTATTTTATCTATGTGATGATGTTCACGCATTAATATTTATTTTTTTTCGATCTATTTATAATAACTTCATTTGCCACATTATACAATAAAATCATAACCGAAAATAGATTCGCAAGTAGGAGATTTTGAACTTTAAAGCAGTTTTCATATTTATATATTACAGACTTATCTAAAAAATACTTGATTATTTCAAAGGTCAAGATGTATTCTACTCGCAATATTTAATTAAAGCATCTGAAACATTTCTAGGCGACCAAATTTAAAACCAAAAACATATGATTTTACATTACTACGTATGGCATCGCCTTAAACTAATTTTTCGAACATCTCAATGGACATTATTTTGTGAGCCAAAAATAGTTGTGTTGGCTTAGAAATTCCAAAATTTCCGGCATGAAATTCACCGTTCGAGAGTTTTTGTTGCCTTAGGTTTTCTGCTTTAGGGTTCAGAAATATTCATGGTTGTTAATGGCGTTCTTGGGAAAGAGTTTACCAATCAAGATTTACATGGGAAACCTTATTGCATTTTTGCGTAGTTGAACTACTTTCAAATAAATAAAATAATATGAAAAGTTTTACAAGCGTAAAATAGTAAGTTATAGACAGTAGTTAGAGGACAGACGAATAATGATATGTACAGGGTGTCCGGGGGTAAAGGCACACACTTTGGGAAGTGATTCTACATGATATTACAAGTAAAAAAAAATCATAAACTCAACGTTTTACGTTATTTTTGAGGTGCAAAAAGTTGAATAGTTTGTATGGAGAAAATAATATTATCTACAAAAAAATATTTTTGATTAGGAAAAAAGAAGGGATTTTCTAAAACTTTTATTTACTTCTACCATCATGTACAATCACTTCCAGAAGTTTGTGCACTTTGCCCCCGGACACCCTATATATATATATATTTTTTTTTTTATTCATACTGTCTTATTACTCTCTTGAACAAAAAATATATATAACGGATATATTAGTATTGAGAAATATTAAATTAATTTTCAGAAAATAATAATTGTGAAATACCACTAAAAGAGTTTTATATTGTGCCTTTGATGTTTTTATAATTATTTTCTAATCTCATTTTAACCCGCAATTGGTTAAGCCACTTCACTCCAATATATTTGTAATATTGTTGGGCTGTAGTGGTGTCACAGAGCTCCCAGTTCGAGAGTTTTGCAGCTCTAGTAAAGTTTATGTTCTGGTATGAAAGAAGTTCGTTTTGCTCTATTAGAAAAGTACTTCATATCGAACACATGGATCACGTGTTTCCGCAATGGGTTATTGCTTAGCCGTCGTATTTCCTTGCCGGAAAAGCGCGATCATGTCAAATACATGCATCTGGTAATTGATTGGAAGTGGGAATATAGTAAATACGCCACTAAATGCTTTCATCTCGTATCTCCAATGACTATCAATGCGTATCTCTCAAAATGCAGGTGCAGACAGCCCGATTGAACAAGACCTTGAAAGACAAACCCTTGGTCGAAACAGTAAAGGATGCAAATTGACTGATAAAATAAGCATATTTTGGATTTTTTAAATAATGTTTTTTGTAGCTTCTGTTTAGTATACTTTTTAAAACGTGGTTTTTGTTATTATGACTTTTTTAAATTTGAAAAGCTAGGCACGGATTTTCTAAAAAAGTTTTGTTGTCACAACTTTAATCTATATTAAAAATAACTCCATCTAAAAACTTTCTTCTCAACCTGTGACAGTATATTTGCCGTTGTCAAAATAGAACAAATCTTAATAGTCGGTCACCAGATATGTATAGCTATCTCAATCTCCCATAGCTATATCAATTTCCCAAACTTCATCTTGCCCTTCCCATCTTTAACCTTACAACATTGTCAAAACACTTGCTCAAAGCCCTTGAGGTGATTTTTACCTAAACGGCGCTCTACAAATTATCCAATTATTATTTTTTTTTATTATACCTTGTTTCTACTTCCGATTTAGTTGTCCGGGTTAAATCTTCCCCAAAGGAAAAACTTAACCCTTCCACTCACTTTTCCACAAATGATCATCTAGTCAATCAACATTATGTAAGTGCATTATATAAGTAAAATAAATACAAAACAATACAAGAACAACAACACGTCAACTCACCAGATATCAAATGGGAAAAAAAAAATTCACCGTCTCCAGATATTTTCATATCAGAGGATTCGGCTCGGTAGAACTTCTAACAGGGCCTATAAATCCTACTGATCCCTCAACATAAATATTTAAAAAATCTTTTGTTATCCTACATGTATTCAAAATGACCGACTTTTGCATCTTTATATATAATTTTTTTGATAAATCTAATACGCCTAAATTTTTAATTAGAGAGCTAGGTATAATGCCAGTAGCCGAAATAACGAATGGTAATATTTTTATAGTCTGAGAATGCCAAATTATTATTATTATTATTAAAGGTGAAATTCTGTAACGTATGAAAAAAATAAGACTGCTGATTTTTATTGTCAACAGACATTTAAAGCGAATAAGCGATTGATGACTGTCCCATAAAGCAATCTTAGATTTATGGTTTGAAGTTTATCGTAAAGTGCTACACCAGCCACCCAGAATGCCAACAACCTGAGCCTGGCACTGAACCCGACACCTACCCGCTCCCCGCGCCCCTCCTCTTCTCCCTCTCACTCGCTTCACTTTCTCATGCATTGTCTTGCTCATGCGGAAGACTTGTTCGTTTCCTCCACTGTAAGCCAGTTGCCCAAAGCGAGCACATCTCCCTAAAGCACCTGGCTTTTAATATTATTTTTTAAATTGTTTTAAAAAGTTTTTTTCCTCAAGTGTTAATACAAGTGTTCTTAGTTGTATTGTAACGGTGGAAAGGGATTGCTATATTATGTAAGTATTCTTAATGTTATAATTATTTCTAATTGTATTTTGTAAGTAAGTAGCCATAAACATTATTATATTTTTTTTAATATTTTCATTACTATGTAAGTACTTATTTGTACTTAGTACTTGTAATTCGTTTTCCTCGTTAGCGGGAAGTATGAACCTATTTTCGAGTATATGAGAAAAATTTCATGTGAATTTTACAAAAAAAAAAAAAAGTTTTATTTCAAATGTAGATATTTTTTTTATTTGATATTTATTTATTTGCTACCGATTTCGACACATCATGTTCACTAGCAATCTTAAAACATAAAAGTTTTAAAACTCAAGAAATAAAAATAAAAAAATGGATTTTATTCACTTGGGTAGGTACAATTACCGTTTATTATGATATTTTTATAGCAATAAAAAAGTTTCACTACATATTTTTAATGAAGCGTAAAATAAACATGTCATCTGTACTTTTAATCGGTTAAAATAATCTTTGGTTTGGATGGGAACGAAGCCCAAGATTGAGTTCATTTTTTGTGTTGAACCTGATGAAGCATTAATTTTATTCGATGTGATATTTGGTCCACATTCATCAACGAATTTGAGCCAGATTAGACATTCAACGCTTTCAGTGGGTAGCGGAGAGATTTACAAAGCAGTAACAAGCAATTTAATATTGTGTCCCTCAACTTACAAATTATGCAAAGGAAGCTCTGTTCAGTAAATTTTAAATTGTCATCGTGGTTGGGTTTTGTTTGGGTAAAAAGCCTTCACGAAAGATTTGTTTAGCTAAAATTCTCGCAATTAATGCATTATTTTCACTGCGGGAAGTTTTGAAGATCAAATTGAGAAATCGTACAGATAAAAAATAGTTACGGTTCGTTAATTCACGGTATTGTGACAATCTCTTTAGTTTTCTGAGATTTGTCTGATTTAGAGTTTTTGACTCTTTTAATGGGGAATACCCCACAAATAATTATCTCAGCGACAGCACGTATATAGTAGGTATCTGCTTTTACCACTAACTAACTAACCACCACGCCGTTTCCCCGCTGGGGTAGGCAGATTTCGGACAGCCAAACAACTCGGTCTTGGCACACACTCCTTGTCTTATTCACATTCATACATACTCCTGCGTAAATCTGACTCTTTCCATTTTCCTAGTATTTGGTTTACTTGACCGTGCCATGTCTTTCTTGGGCGTCCCCAACTTCTACTACACTCCTTTCTCCGTTCATTCGCTCTACAATCCCAAACCATCTAAACGTCCCTTTCTTAATCTTACTCATTACGCCTACATCAACCTCGCACTCTTTGCGAATCTTCGCATTTCTCATATGATCATACATGATTTTACCACATTTTGCGCCTCGGGAATCTCATTTCCACAGCATTCAATCAGCTTTCATCCTTCCTCTATCAATTCCATGCCTCACTGCCATACGCAAGGGTTGGTATCAGCATTCCATTGTGGAAATTGTGCACTTAATGCAAAAAATATATATTTCATAGCTGCAAATTGGTTCTCACTTCATTAGTTCCTATCTGACAAATAGATAAGTCCTGGCAACATTCGTGTTATCAGATTTTAAAATCAAAATATGATGTCAACCTACTCATTTGGCTGTCAAATTAGTAAGTATAAATCATTAAGTCAAATATTAAGTTTGATGTGCTACAACATCGAAGAATCAATTATTTTGAAATGACATTAATTTAGTATCATTATATTGTAAAATATCTAGCCTACGGATCTACGGACCAAATTAGTTTCAGAAGTTATTTTTGGTTATAGATATGTTGAAACTGGTTCATGTCCATCAGTAAACCAGTTTCTTATTTAGTTACAATTTACTTGTAATGTTACATTTGAATATTGGTAGAAGAAATGCCTGAATTTCTCTCAATAGAAAAAAACATTGACAAAATCAGAAAATACCAACCCAAGATAAACACGAGGCAAGGTTTTTTGAGACTCGAAGCGTAAGTAAGTTAACATAAAAAGAACATCTAGTAATATCACACTGCTGAAAGTAAATATGTTCTTACATTCCTTTTAAACTGCTTAAGGAAAAACTAGATAAAAACAAATTTGATCAATGACGCCAAGCTTTGGTGAAAAACTTTAAACTTCAGCCGAAAAATCAGCTATTCGTCTTGTTAACTACATACGAGTATTTGTACCAATCTTTGATCAGGTTTTTTTTACCCGCTATGTACTTAATGTGTCTTCGTACAGAAGTGGTACAGAAAATTCAACAGGTGTATAATTATGTAGTTTATGTACGGGTTACCTAATTTTAAATCAGATTTTTAGCCTTGAATATATATTTTTAATTGGGATGTTAAGTCTGAAACAACTGAATCGCTTTATAGTACGCGTTATTTATGGTTATTGGATAGTAAATCTAATGATTTAATATTAAATAAGTTTTTAATATTAAAATATGTTTTTAATATTAAATCAATAACGGCCCATTACTAGTATTTGCATAAATATTCTAATAATATTTAGCATATATTAATAATCGATTAAATATTCAATATGATAAAAATCTGGACATTTGATTTCCTTATTGATTAATGTTTTTTATGACCGTATCACAAATAAACCAAGTTTTATGACATTAATTCTGCGATTATATTTATGTCATGTTTATGTCTGGAAATATGCTCAATATGTATTCTACAATAACATGAATGGAGATCTGTATATTAATCTGCGGTAATTCGTTACCCTTTGATACCACAAGAGATGAGCACTGAGCACTGATTACGTAAAGAAGAAATGTTGAACGTGTGGCCATGCATCTGTGCGTATAACGCACGAAGGCTTCTATTAATAACCGACGAGCTTCAATCCATGTCATGTACCATTTGTGAGGCATATCCGGAAAGGAAAAAGCTTTCTCTTAAAATGGTCAACGCTAATAACTTATTAAAGACACCTACTCTTCTTCAAAGGAAAGTCTAATTCATCCTAGAACCCAATCCGGTTAATTTATATGTCACCAACAAAACGATTGTATTAATTATCACCTAATGTTTGCAAATATTTGTGATAATTTCTTTTACCTCAATATCTACGTGACATGCTTAACACTTAAACTTATAAATAAACTCCCACAAGTCCCCAAAATACTTAGCACCACAGGATTTCAAGAGGTAAAATAGGTTTGTAGGCTTTTTTTGAATAAATGGATGATTAAAAAAGTTATCTGGTAATAACTGAAATTAACGTGTATAATTTTCATTGTAATCACGTCATAATATTACATAAAAATCAGATATTCGTTTTCTAAAGTAGCAAACAACAATAATAGTCTTGGAAGTCGGGCGAAGCCGGGTCTGCTGGAACCTTATAAATTATAATTGCTTATGAAAGATTCGGCACTTAAGGGCCCGCTTTCCGCGTGAAGAATTTAGATTTGGGCAACACCCTCAAAATAAACAATATTTAGTGTTAAAAGAATCCGACAGAGGTGTCTGAATTCGTATTAGGAATAATTTTGGGGATTATAATTTAAATAATGAAATTAAATTACCGACATCTATTGCAATTTTAGAAAAACAGAACCATTTTTAGTTAGCACCGAGCGAATTATAACGATGTCGAAATGAAGATGGTTCTCAAAATATGGGTTTTATTACGGATTTAATTAATTATTATTTTTTTTTAATTTTACAAAAAACATTTACGAAAGTTATTTGAATAGGTATAAAAATTACTTTACTTTACTAAAATACTATTATCACTTTTATAAAAGTAATTTATAACTTTTATAAAATCAATAAATATATTTTTACATCAATAAGGTTTTTCTTATATGGTTATCTTTATAGGGTGTCCGGGGGTAAAGTGCTCAAACTTCAGGAGGTTATTCTAAATGCTAGAAGAAGTAAAAATGAAATGGAAATTATTCGAATTTCCAAATTTTTTCCACAAAAATTTATTTTCCGTAGAAGAAATTGTTTTTTTTTCTATACAAAAAATTAAACTTTTTTACTCGAAAACTATCTTAAAACGTTGGAATTCCAAAAAAAGTTTTTTTTTCTTTTTTACTTGTACTATCAATTAGAATCACCTCCCGAAGTTTGTGCACTTTACCCCCGACATCTTGTATAATATGCGCAATATAATATTTATACACGTGTAATATCTACTTTTGTACATTTATATCAATTATATACACGTTTACATTTTTATGCTCATCAAATTTATTATATTATAAAGATAGATAGAAAGATCCTTAGTGCTTCCCGAGGACTTACAAATCAGAAGACTTTTTTGTAATTATTTATTTATTCATTTAAACAATTCAATAATTATAAAGAGTAATAAAACATGTAAGCAACATAAAATTACATTCTAAAATGTGAAAGGGGCTCTATTTATTTACATTTTTATGAAATTACTACTTTTAATAGTTTAAGCTTTCAGTGAACTTTCAATTTTATTTTTAACTTCTCTAAATATTATTTGTTTAAATTGTCAAATATAATTTAATCACAAACACAAGATTCACTCAAAATGAAAGATTGGTGGTTCTGAAATGTTCCCATAAATACGGTGAAAGAACCCTAAACTATAAACTTATTACCCTAAACATGCTTCGAGCGAAATGCGGATCTGGAAACCTTATCGTCAATCTGAGCAAAACATACCATGAACGTCAATATAGCAACAGCCTTTGTTCTGCTGCAGTTTCATTAAATGCCGAGAGATCCGTTTACAGTCTCCAAAAAGCAATACTGGGGCACAACCCTAGAAGCAAAGCTAAATGATTGGAATACAGAAAGATAAAAACACACCATTGTCAAAAATATCTTGGCCGTTAATGATTAAATAAAATTAGATTTATTCAGGAAGGCAAGCATTACGGTGATCGATGTTAAAAATCTAACATAGCCCTAGAATAACTCCAGTATCTTTAAGAAACCTTTCTCTTAAAGCTCAGAAAAAAACTTTCCATGACAGTTAGATATACCACTCTACAACAAGACCGCGTACGGTAAAACTGTAAAAAAAAAAATAAAGTAATAAATAACAAAATAAATATTTCACAACACAATCATTTCATCGAAAATCTTAAATCCGTTTCACCTTTCTACATTTTCTATATTCTCCTTAAGAGTATAATCCTTAGATAATGCCTTTTCAGATTATTCGTGGAAGCTAGAAAAAAATAAAATCATTGATTATAACTGCACTTCCAGTGACCTTTTAAATAACAGTAAAGGGCTCAAATGATTTTATTATTACCTCCGTGCCTTTGCATCTTTACAAGACTTGGGCAAAACATTCTGTAGCGGAGTATAGATTTCACATCTGAAACATAATTAAAGAGTTTATTGAAAATAGAACACCAAGGTACGGTTAGTCAAAAAACGTACAATTAAGTTAATTCTGGGTAGAAATTGTACAGTTGACATTCAGGACAGGTTCACTCCCTCCTCCTCAAAAAAGACCCTCTATACAGCATTCTCAAAGATGACACAGGCTCTGAGAGAAATTATTTTCTTCAGGGCCTCCTTCCGACATGAAAAATAACATCACTGAACTAAATTATATTATTGTAGAAAGCAATCACTTTGTGGTTTGACATATTTAATAAAATAAAATACTTTTTTTGTTTTAAAACCACGATATTTATTAATTTAAGAACCGACCGGTTTCGCTTTACTTAAGCATCATCAGGGTACAAATTAATACTAAACAAGAAGTACATAATGTGTGCATATATATAACAAAATATAGAGGGAGACAACATGATACAAATATATTATAGAGGGAGACAACATGATACAAATATAAGCAACACAAAGACGGTCATAAAATACATTAATATAAGTGTACAAGTAATGGAAAACCGCTAGATAATTATGTAGACTAATGGGTTATACGAATAAATCGGGAAAAACAAAACATCAATAAAACCTCAATAATAACGGTTTTTCCGAATTTGCAAATCATTTGATCGATAAAGATCATACATTCTGTCATAGCACCGGTGCTAACATCTTACATAAAAACGGGCATGGTAACAGACTAAACAATTTAGAGGCACTAGAAATTAAAAAAGCTGTAAAAACCAAAAGTCAGATACTTAATAATCAATTAGACATATCAAGTAGTCCAATATTAAGTCTGTTTCCAATAAACCCATAAAAAATTCCCAGTTCTCCTTACCTCCTTACCACCTTGCCAGTTGATGTTTTGTTTCTCCCGATTTATTCGTATAACCCATTAGTCTACATAATTATCTAGCGGTTTTTCCAATACTTGTGCACTTATGTTAATGTATTTTATGACCGTCTTTGTGTTGCTTATATTTGTATCATGTTGTCTCCCTCTATATTTTGTTATATATATATGCACACATTATGTACTTCTTGTTTAGTATTAATTTGTACCCTGATGATGCTTAAGTAAAGCGAAACCAGTCGGTTCTTAAATTAATAAATATCGTGGTTTTAAAACAAAAAAGTATTTTATTTTATTAAATTATATTCCCCACAGTTTCAGAACTTTCAATAGCTTTTTTCGCTGGCCCGTTCATTATTTTTCTGGATTCCACGTTCGAGTATTGTTATTTGAAACAGGTGGCCCTTATTATTATTACATATTATATTATATTTCTCGGACATCGTTGCATTGTGAATCATTAGAGCAGATCTTAGAGTAATATTACTCTAAGGAGCAGATGTAAAGTGACGTGTGTATTTGTGTACGTAGAAAGTTAATTCGCAAATAAATCACGATCGTATAGGAACAAGAAAAGAGACAAGACAACAAGAAAACTAAATTAATAAAAAATTACCCCGTAATTTCTAATGCATTGGAATTAGTTTTATTTCCCAAAGTACCTATTCTGAAAAAAAAATAATAACTTTTTACTACACAATACATAAATAAAAATATGAATTATTAATTTTTATAGTAAATTATCGTTTATAATAAATATAAGCTTATAAATCAAAAATTGTATTTTTTTCTTCTCACCTATTAGATAGGATATAATTTTATGAGATAACATTTTTTCTTTGAAATACGGGATATCTTTCGTGTATTTCCCATCTTTGAAAAAACAATATTTATTAACTCATAAACTTTACACGCGCAAAAATTATCTTTATAGATTCAAATATTTGCACGTAATCGCACGTCTGTAGATCATAGAACGTTGAACGACACGTCTGCCCCCAAAGCCCTCGAGTTGGCGAATGAACTTTTCAAAGAAAGATAGGTTAATCTTCAAGTCGGAGCGAGCGCGCTATAATAAATATGATTTAAAAGTAATAGGCGTAAGCGACAGTTGTGAAAATGTTTAATAAATCACGGCGTATTTCAAAAATAGCAAAAATCACTTTTGGGGTCTATTAAAAGAAGCATTGTGATTTTTTTCATACATATAACTTGTAAAATAACAGAAATAAACGTGTTAATAATATTTTTCGGAGCATACTTTGCGATTTATTTCTATCGAGGGAATTTCAAATAATTACCGTTTCGGCTTTTGGAACAAATAGATACTATCTTAAAGAATAACATATATTTTTTTAAGAGCTTAAAAACTTCAAACTTTTAAGGAAAATATGTCAGAAATTGGATGAAATTCGAATAGTGGGCCCTTAAACCTAATTTAAACAAATTGTATATTTAATTTAAGGGTATGACAGCTTGAAAAGGTAAGTTTTTAATTTAGACGTGTATTCTGTTAGACTTGTTATGGATCTTAGTTCCGGAGAAAGTTTATTCCAAGCTTTCGGCCCAGATGCTCCGAAAGCGCGATCACCAAACATAGTATTTGGATTGCGCTTATGTTCCATCAGTCTGCCTACAGCTGATGATGTTGCTGATCTAAGAGTTGACCGCCTCAGACCAGTGTTTTCCGGGATGCATAGTTTTTCAGAGATGTAGGGTGGGGCCATTTCATTGATGGATTTAAACACCACCGAGCACAATTTGTATGGATTCTTTCAGGGCACTTGAGCCAGTGAAGGTTACGAAGGTGTTCTGAAATGAGCAAATATTTAGAAACCCCAGTTATGAGCCATGCTGCTGCATTAAACACTGATTGAAGTTTGTCAATTCGATATTTGGGAAGGCTGTCATAAATTCCTTTGCAGTAATCGAGACGTGAGACTACGTAAGACTTGATAATTAGTGTTGTTGCTTTTCTAGGAAGGTTTCTAGACTTGATTTGTCTTAGGTGAAAAAAAAAACGGTGCTTACAGTCCTATTTATTTGACTTTTAAACAAAAAGTCTGAATCGAAATTGACAACGAGAAGTTTTACTGTTGTTTTTGAGATCCTATGAATTCATGTAACTTCCTTAAAGTGATTTTTCACAAAGACGACGCGATAAAAATTATCCAATTATTATTAAACATTTTGGAATCCCATTTGAGAGATATTTGATATAGCGGTGGAAAGAGAAGCGAACGAGGAAGGTTGGAAAGTTCCTGAATATTGAGATTTTGTCACTATACATGGCAGCAACTTTATAAAGGAGTTTTTTTTAATAAGAATTGAGGTTTCTTATCAAAGCAAGTCAGCAACGAAGTGCAAATTAATAAATATTTTTTAAACATGCGACTTTAAATAGTGTGGAGTTTCGAAACAATACCATCTTGATCAGGTCACCTTGCCAAGGGGCTGTGCCACGGAGGTTATCAATATGCTTTTCATTTCTTTCTCTACATTCGTGAGATTAATCAAACGCTTGGGATGGGTTGAAAATTTGAACAATTCATCAAATTTCAACGTTAATTTTTGCGTTCTGTGAAAGTCCTATTCAAGTTCTGTTATTTTAACAGTATAGGCTAGTTGCTTAACAGAACTGAAAAAAAAACAGAACAAAAATCTTTCACAGAAGTTTTAATATCATTATAGGCTAGTTGCATGACAGAAGCGAAATAAAAACAGAACTTGAAAAAATCTATCAAAACACTTGAAAATTAACTTTGAAATTTGAAGAATTGTTCGAATTCCCCGAAACAACCCGTCCTTAAATCGAATTCGATTTTCAGCTATTTTTCAAAATGAAATATAATTAATTTATTGAAAAAATGTTCAATCTGAAGGCCGTTTTTTAACAAAGAGAGTAGGTAGCATTTTTACCCCTTTTAATCGCTATTTAGCAAAGCTAATGAAAAATAAAAACACCTTCAAAAGCATTCAAAAAATCCATTAGGCGTATTTCCTGTTACATCCAATTACCAGGAAGAGCCCTAAAGGCAGTGACTGAAATCATTTTACCCCTAAATTTTGAAACAACAAGTTCAGCGTACTTAGTAAGAAACCTAATTAATATTTACAAATTTTATTATTATGGGTAAGCTATTAAAAATAATTTATTACCATGACCTACCCTAGTTATAACTTATGGTAGAATTTACAACGACGGATGGTGTGTATTTTCAAGTAGCACAGACTTCACATGGTTGGTAACATTGTTTTACAATCAAAACGTATGAACAAGGGTACCAATTACATCCTCAGTGGTACCGATAGTAAAAACGTAATAATTTTTAGTTTAAAATTTTTGACAAAAATTTTTCGAATATTTAGTTTCAGAACGCGTTATTTCACAGAAATTCAAATTTAACATTGTAATAAAATGGCCATTCAGCGTCATTTTGTTTTTTGACAAATAAATTTATTGTAAGGCCCAGTTGTTTAGCAGAAATTCACGTGTGATAAAGTCATCAAGTGGCCATTAGTCATTAAGGAAGTTACATGAAATCAAATCCTTTTAGATTTTGAACAAATTGTGATCAGCAGAAGTGGACAAAACTATTTGGGTTAATACAATTTGATAGAAAACTATCTAAAATCGACGTTTAATCGGCTTTTGTAAAAACAAAACGGCTCTAAATGGCCATTTGATGACTTTATCATACGTGAATTTCTGCTATACAACTAGGCCTTACAATAAATCTATTGTTACTAACCGACTTGATAGTGCACCCACGTTGTAACTCTCCTTTAAATACTCCTTTTTAAAATTTGGAATAATCTATAGTCTTATTGTAATTAAACAGATATTTCAAATAATCATAGCTAATGATTAAAAATAACAATTATGATAGATGAGAACAGTTGCGTTGCCCTAGAAATTTTAGACAATAAAAACTATTTTAAAGAATTTTTGTAGCCGAACATTGCAGTTAGTGAATTTTTCAATCCTTTAGAAAACTTATTTCTTTTTCGTTCTTATAATTATTTTGAAACGGATGTTAGTGAATTTTTCAATCCTTCAGAAAACTTATTTCTGTGTCGTTCTTATAATTATTTTGAAACGGATGTTATAAATGAAAATATATGTTAAACTTAAATAATGTGTTCATCAAATATTTGTTTAAACGAAAATCATAACAATATTTAAAAAATTCATCATTAATTTCAAATTTACTTTGTGGTGTAATTTTAATTTAAATAAATACTAATTAATTTTTTTAAATAGATATGTTTCAAAACCAATGGTTTCTTTAAAAAAAACCTATTTATTTGATTCTTAAATTCGTTAATATTCCCTAAGTAAGTTTTTAGATTCTCACGGCCAAAAGCATTTTTGTTGTTTGTTTTTGGGGTGTTATGCCGTGTTGCGCTAACTCCTTATTTAGCCGACGTTTCGGACAGCGTTGCAGTGTCCATCATCAGGGCAGATCCGGTAGATCCGAAGATGTGTAAATTTTGGTTGTCGAGTTTGTGCTTATTTATTTGTGGCCTGGGCCCGTCCAAGTGCGAAATGCCAACGGAAGTGGCGACATCTTGTGGCGAATTCTGAAAGCACAGTATTTATGTTAGCCTGGGGCCCATCCAAGTGCGAAATGCCAACGGAAGTGGCGCCATCTTGTGGCGAATTCTAGAATTAGAAAACCGATTGACAGCGGTGAGAGTAGATGTACCCAGTATCAAGGTATAAATGGTTTTATATTGTATTATTATATGGTATTGGAGTATACTTAGACATGTTATTTGCGTTTAGCTTTGGTGTAGCCGTCAATTGCCGGATACCAAGAGCTGTTGAGCTTAGCTCCGTCGTCTCTATTGATATTAAATGGATTTTTGTAGATTTCAATTGCCTCCATAATCAGGCGTGATCTATAAGTTTTGGGTCTTCCCAGGACCTCGGGAGCAAATCCAAAGTAATGGCCGGTTTCAATTAAGTGTTCGGCGATTGCCGATTTATCAGGGTGGCCAAGTTTACAAGCACGAAAATGTTCTGCTATCCTTTTGGAAATCGTCCGCTCTGTCTGGCCTATATAAACCTTGTCACAACCAGAGCAGCTGAGTTTGTACACTCCATCTGCTTCCAGAGGAAACTTAGTCTTTGCAGACCTCAGTGCAGGATTCAACAGATCTGATCAGTAAGCTTAAGCAGGTTAAGACTGAGGAAGGAGATATTTTGGTCAGCTTTGACGTCGTGTCTCTTTTCACAAATGTGCCTCTAGAAGACTCAATGACAATGCTCAGTGAGATATATGAGGAAGACATCTGCAAACTTTTTGAACACTGCCTCAAAACGGGATACTTTGCGTTTCAGGGTGAACTTTTTGAGCAAGTGGAGGGAGTTGCAATGGGCAGTCCGTTATCGCCAGTAATAGCCAACTTCTTTATGGAGAAGTTTGAGGAAGCGGCACTTGATACAGCTTCAGCTGTCCCTAAAGTATGGTGGCGCTACGTCGACGATGTCTTCGCCATTTGGCCTCATGGAACGGAGAAACTTAACGAATTCCTGGACCATCTTAATTCTCTCCACAGCAAAATTAAGTTCACAATGGAGCTGGAAAACCAAGATAAAATCCTGCCTTTTCTAGATGTGGAGGTGATGCGAAAACACGATGGTAGCCTAGGACATACCGTATATAGGAAACCAACTCATACGAATCGATACTTACACGCTGATTCGCACCACCACCCAGCGCAGAAGAGAGGACTTATCCATACGTTGGTGACCCGAGCGACCAGAATATGTGAAGAAACAAAACTTGGAGCAGAACTTATAAAACTGACCGACGCACTGGAGCGCAACGGTTACCCGGCAAGTCAGACAAGGCAAATTTTAAGAGCCAAATCTACAACAAACGAAGACAGAGTTGAACAAGACTCAAAAGGCTGTGCTTTCCTGCCTTTCGTTCACAATGTGACAGACAGAATTGCCAGGCTGTTGAGAAAAGAAAACATCAAAACTGTCTTCGGAACCACCACCAAAATCCAAGACCTACTGAGGTCTGCAAAGACTAAGTTTCCTCTGGAAGCAGATGGAGTGTACAAACTCAGCTGCTCTGGTTGTGACAAGGTTTATATAGGCCAGACAGAGCGGACGATTTCCAAAAGGATAGCAGAACATTTTCGTGCTTGTAAACTTGGCCACCCTGATAAATCGGCAATCGCCGAACACTTAATTGAAACCGGCCATTACTTTGGATTTGCTCCCGAGGTCCTGGGAAGACCCAAAACTTATAGATCACGCCTGATTATGGAGGCAATTGAAATCTACAAAAATCCATTTAATATCAATAGAGACGACGGAGCTAAGCTCAACAGCTCTTGGTATCCGGCAATTGACGGCTACACCAAAGCTAAACGCAAATAACATGTCTAAGTATACTCCAATACCATATAATAATACAATATAAAACCATTTATACCTTGATACTGGGTACATCTACTCTCACCGCTGTCAATCGGTTTTCTAATTCTAGAATTCGCCACAAGATGGCGCCACTTCCGTTGGCATTTCGCACTTGGATGGGCCCCAGGCTAACATAAATACTGTGCTTTCAGAATTCGCCACAAGATGTCGCCACTTCCGTTGGCATTTCGCACTTGGACGGGCCCAGGCCACAAATAAATAAGCACAAACTCGACAACCAAAATTTACACATCTTCGGATCTACCGGATCTGCCCTGATGATGGACACTGCAACGCTGTCCGAAACGTCGGCTAAAGAAGGAGTTAGCGCAACACGGCATAACACCCCAAAAACAAACAACAAAAATATTCCCTAAGTGTTTATCCTGATGAAAAAAACATTGGTTTTGAAACATGTCGATTCCTTTGCTTAAATATATGGTGATTCCAGAGTTATTTATTTGATTTATATTTAAAATTAAATTATCTTATAAGCATGAGTTCTCCGAACAAAATGTCAAACATGTGTTCAGTGGTTCGCTAAATAGCCTTCCAGCGTTCGCTGCTCGCAACTAATTTTCAAATCGTACCGTTTTATTTCCAATTTAGCCCGGCGACCCGGTGATTATTCAAATTAATTTACCCCGGGGGAGTCATACAGTAATGGCTGAACATAATTGATGAAGTCGAGAGAGCAGGTTGATAACTTGGAGCTTCAATATTTACCTTGTGGATGCTTACAGCTTTAATCTGAAACGTGACTTCTATATTGATGAAGCCGAAAACGGCGTCTTACCTCACTTAAGTTGCCTTAACTAAGCAGCCGAACACTGTGCGAGATATTTGGTGGGGCGCGTGTAATCTCCAGCGAGATATGTCACGTGCTCTTGCTATCACACCTGTAAGTATCAACTACACACAAGTGCAAATTACACTTGGATCTCCAGGGGTGATTCACCTCTTTAAAAATGATTTTTTCAAATTTTCGATGTCAATCGTTTATTTCGTTAAAATTTATGGCATTTTTTTTTTTTTTTTTTTTTTATTACAAGATAATACATTACAAAATGATAACAAAGTAATAATGTATTATTCCCAATGAGTTTATAAAACTCATTTCGGGAAAGACAACATTAGAAAGGACAAGGCAAATAAATAAAATACATTAAAATAAATACATTAAAATAAATAAACGCAGATGTTATTATGGAGTTCTAGAGAAAGATTGTGTTAGTCATTAATGAAACTGTTAAGGAAATAGCTTTTAAGAGCTTTTGCCAGTGTTTTTTTGTTTGTTGCCGGAAGTTTTAAATTACTAGGTAATGCGTTATATTGTTTATGTGCAATGTATTGTAAGGAGTTAATTCCAAATTTGGTCGTGTAAGTAGATGACGATAAATGTATTTGATTTTGTGATCGTGTTTTGTGCTGGTGTATGTCAGAATTAAAAACTGGTTTAGTGTTGGTGTGTGAGGAGTGTTGAATTATTTGTAGAATGGCAGTTGTGATGTTATACTTTGGAAGAACTGTAAAGGGAAGTATTTGTGTCTGTGAGTATATATCTTTGACATGTGTATCCCATGGCAGATTATATATATTACGTACGGCTCTATTTTGAATTACTTGTATTTCCGAACTTTTTTTTTTGGTAATGGTGCCCCAGATACTAACTAGATAACTCAGGTGGGAGTGAATCATAGCATAATAAGTTGCACGCAGTAAAGATGTGGGGAGCACACCTTGGAGTCGATAAAGTACACCGGTTATAGGGGAAATTTTGGATTTTACATTCTCAACATGGGAGTTCCACGAGAGGTTAGAGTCTATGAGTAACCCCAAATATTTCGTTACTTGAACATGTTGTAGCTTTTCATTTCCAAGAATAATATTCATACCCATGTTATCTTTTTTACCGAAAGTAAGGTAATGGGTTTTTTTAACATTGAGGCTTAATTTGTTTAATCGAAGCCATTTTGCCAGCTTTGCGAGATCTTTATTCATTAGAGCTTCAAGTTCCTTCAGATTTTTACAATGGTAGTAAATCACAGTATCATCAGCGTAAAGTTGAAGTTTTCCCGAGATGCCACATTTAGTTATATCATTGATGTATAGTAAGAAAAGTAGAGGTCCAAGAATAGAGCCCTGTGGCACTCCACATGTGATTTTTCCAAAGCCGCTTAGGTTCCCTCCGATATCGACAAGGCAAAATCTATCAGCTAGGTAACTTCGGAGCAAATTTAAAGATTTACCTACTATTCCCAAATGTTCCATTTTCTGTAGAAGTATTTCATGATCTACCGTATCAAAGGCTTTTTTCAGATCTATAAATATAGCTGCCACATATTCGCCCTGGTCTATGTACTGCTGAATGTTAGAAATGAAATCGAAAGTGGCACATTGGGTATTGGAGTTTTTCCGAAAGCCATATTGCTGTGGTGTAAGGATATCATTGCTAGAGATGTATTTTATCAGTCTATCTTTGATAATTGACTCAAACACCTTTGAAAATACCGATAAAATCGATATTGGACGGTAGTTAGAAATACACTTCTTGCAGTCTTCTTTAAAAATTGGTATAATTTTTGCTAGCTTTAACTGGTTTGGAAATATTCCCGAGCCTATGGAGAAGTTGATAAGTTGGGTTAGGTGCCCCGCTAGTTCTTCTTTACAGGTTTTAAGAATGCACGGTGTTACTCCATCGATTCCTGCCGCTGCATTCGACCTAAGTTTCGAGATGACCTTTATTACCTCATCCTTATTCGTCCTAGTCATATATAAGGATTGTCGTGCCTTTGGTTCTACATATATTGTATTACAGTCATCCGGGAATGATGGAATGGCAGCTGCCAATTTTTCTCCAACTGACAGGAAAAACTCATTAAATGCCAACGCTATTTCACGGGGTTCCCTAATTTCACAATTATTTACGATGAGAGATTCAATTGTGTTGGTGGGTTTATGTACACGGTTAGACAGAATTGAGTTAATGGTTTTCCAAGTTTTTCTTGGGTTAGTTAGGCTTTGTTGAAAGCTATTGATGTAATATTTGTTTTTCAGACTTCTCCTATAATTAGTTATTATGTTTCTGAGTTTATTTTTACGTATTGCAAGAGTAATATTACCTGGGTCTTGTTTCCACTGCTTGTGAAGCTGGTTTCGTTCCTTGATTAGAAAATTCAGTTTAGAATCAAACCAAGGTGTATTAACCCTAGAATGCTAAACATCGCCTGTGAGGCGAAGCAATTTTTTTTTGGAGTGATATCTCCTGATCGCTCACTCGTATCAAAGCATGCGCTCGCGCCAACTCAGTTGAGTGTTGTACGAGCTAGCGCACAGACGTTTTTTGGATTTGCTCGGCTGCGTTGTTGAGATACAGACACGTGTGGCGCCTGTGAGGCGAAGTTTAGCATTAAAGGTAATTTTTTTGTACATATATGTTTGTGGTTTTTTTTTTGATTTTTTGCTAAAAATTAAAGTTTGAGTATAATTTTTATAGTTTTATGAAATGGCAACGTCTGAAGCGCAGCTACTTAAATGGCTGGAGGAAATATCGGTAGATGGAAGTGAAGAGGACGACGATTTAGGAGCGGATTTTGATTCAGATGACAGTGTGGATGACCCCAATTACGTCACTGAGTTAGACGATGACTTGCAGAATATTCATGTATCAAATCAAATTCATGTCGATGTACAATCCACACCGACTCATGTTCAGGAAGCTTTAGCCACGGCGCAAAATAGGGAGCAGCCGGCTTGTGAGAATCGGATAATTACGCCATCGGCATCGATTATGAGGGGAAAGAACAAATATATTTGGTCCTCAGAACCTTCTTCGTCACAACAAAAATCGAACAGAACTCCTTCGAGAAACATAGTCCATATTGTGCCAGGCCCAAAAGAAGGCGCCAAGGGCATTGTTGATCCCATGAAATGTTTTGAACTGTTTTTTACTTCGGAGTTGATGGACGAAGTACTTTTGCGGACTAATGAATATATTATACAAACAGCTACCAAGTATAAAATTCAGAATACTACTACATCACAGGTCAGAATAGAAGAGCTTCGTGCGCTTCTTGGCATATTTATCTTGAGCGGAGCGTTGAAAAATAATCACTTGACAACAAATGAGCTGTTTGATCCTACGATTTGTGGATCCCAAAATTTAGCTGCAATGAGCTGTGAACGGTTTGAGTTCCTTGTAAAGTGTCTGCGTTTCGATGATCGTAACACTCGAGACGACAGAAAAAAAACTGATAAGTTTGCGCCTATCCGAAATATTTGGGAAATTTTTATCAAGCAATGTAGAGATCTGTATAAACCAAGCTCATACGTGACAATAGATGAACAACTTTTGGCATTCAGGGGACGATGTCCATTCCGTATGTATATTCCTAATAAGCCGGCCAAATACGGAATAAAGATTGTTTTAGTGTGCGATGTTAGATCAAAATATATGTTTGATGCCTCACCGTATTTGGGAAAAAACCTCGGTACAGCTATAAACGAACCATTAGGCTCTTACTATTGTAAGCTGCTTACAAAGACTATACATGGCACAAATCGTAATTTAACTGCCGATAACTGGTTTACTTCTATACCGCTAGCTGAGCAATTGCTTTGACCACCATACAACCTTACTCTTATTGGAACAATTCGAAATAATAAGCAAGAAATTCCACCAGAGTTCAAACATAATTCATCACGCCCTGTTGGGACATCTCTTTTTGGATTCCACGAAAAGCTCACTCTTGTTAGCTACAAGCCAAAACCTCAAAAGACCGTTCTTTTGCTCTCTACGATGCACGACAAGCCTTCTGTTGACTCCGTTTCCGGTAAGCCGACAATAATTCATTCTTATAACGAAACAAAAGGTGCTGTGGATACTTTTGACCAGATGTGTGGTCACTCAAGCTGTAGCCGTAAAACTAGGCGTTGGCCACTTTGCATGTTCTATGGAATGTTGAATATGGCTCTACTCAATAGCTTTGTAATTTATGTATCCAATTGCGAAGCTTTGAAAATAAAGCCAATGTCAAGAAGAGAATTTCTCAAGATATTAAGCAAGAACCTATGCAGCGACTGGTGCGCCATCCGTTTGGAAGAAAGGCCACGTATGCAGAAAAGAGTCCGTTCTGCAATTCATGACGTGGTTGGTCATAATACTGACACTGATTCAGATGAACCATGCATAAAAAAGGGAAAAAGATCAATGTGTGACTTCTGCCCCCCGAAATTGAGGCGTATGAGTATTTATTTCTGCGCAAAATGCAAGTTAACATACTGCTTAGAACACCGGTCTCCAAACTGTTGCAAATGCGACAAAAAAAAGTAGGTGGAAAAAACCGAAACTTTATTTTGGTCTCAATGAATATTTTTAAGTTGTAAGCTGTGAAATATATTTTTATAGACTTAGTACATCTCAGGTCTATAAGACCCAGAAGTTTTTTTTTTATTTCCAATTGTGAATTTTTTTGATTTTTTTTTTTTTGTAAAAGATCTCTGTATACCACGAAACAAAATATATGATCTTAAAATAAGCTTTTAATATATTTAATGTATTTAAAAAATGAATTGTGTTATTTTTTTTTGTTACCCAATATGTAATAAAAGTGTTTTTGTTTTTGTTTTAATATGTTGTATTTTTTTTAAGTAAAATATGGTTTTTTTTTATAAAAGCCGCCTCACAGGCGAAGTTTAGCATTAATGGGCTAAAAAATATGTTTAGTATTCTAGGGTTAAGATGTTGCCGCCTTCCTGTTTTTACGTTCGGTGTAGTTTTACCTGCTTCTAATGCATTTTTGACATAATCATTAAAATCTTTGTAACCGTCTTCGGGTTTGGTTGAGTTGATAGCAAATTTGTTAGTCGCAATATAAGATTTTACCGCCATACTGTTGATGATAGGTTTAGTAAAGCGTGGTTTAGTTCTATTATTAAACCATTTTTTTAAATTATTCTTAAAGTCAACAATTAGTATATTATGGTCACTAAGCGGGTCATCTATATTCGATATGGTTGTTGAAATGTTTTGTCTGTTTGATATAACGTGATCTATAATAGTGCTGCTTGTATCAGTGACTCTCGTGGGATATGATTTATTTTGTATTGAGAAATTGTATGTTAATAAGGTGTTGATAAAATTTAAAGAAGAAGGTGTGTTTATGGAAGTGTCAATGTTGAAATCTCCGAGTATTAATGTATCTTGTCTGCTTTTGTTCAGTATTTTTTCAAAATGTGTTAGGAAATCGTGCATGTTGTTTGGGTTAGGTTTTCGATAAATGGCATAAATGTTGACTGGTTTCCTATTACTGCTGCAAACACTAATACCTAAAAATGAATTTTCGTTGGAAAAATTTTAAATGATAGAGCACTTCATAGAATCCAGAACATATATGGCCACACCTCCTCCTCCTTCATTTGGGCGAGAAGAAAAAGCACTGTAAAAACCATTTAAGCAAAATAACTTTTCTTCTCCGACATCAAGCCACGTTTCAGTGATGACAAGAACATGAACAATATCGCATAATCTTCTGACCTTTTCCTCAATTTCGTCAAACTTGTTTCGTATACTTCTGGCGTTCATATACATTATTCGCAGACAGTTCTTCATGGGAGTATAGTCATCGATAGTTAGGCACTTGTGTTCTTGTATATTACACTCCATAGTCTATTGTAGCTAGGTCCTTCTTGAGGGCAGCTATGTAAGCTGGGCAGTTGTCCCTATCTCCGGTTGAATGGTCAGCAGGCTTACCAAATCTGGTGCATGTCGCGCAAACTGGTTTGATGGCTGCATTTGGGCACGACTCACGGGTGTGTTTTTCTTGTGCACAGTGTCCACATGTAGGTTTAGTATCTCTGCAATATTTGTATGAGTGTCCAATCATATGACATTTAGTGCAGACAGTAAGGCCAATAAAATCTCTGACGCGGCAAACAGTCCAGTTTACAAATACTTTTTCCTGTTCAATAAGTAATTTACGGACGATAGCTGGCATTTCATAAATACGATGACAAGTGTTTCCTGTGCGAGCACCAGCTAAGTGACTTAATTTACAGCACGCTATAGTTCCCTCAATGTCTTGAATGTTGGGAACCCCAGTTAAGGCGATCCTTAAAAATTCTTCGTCAGTCAGGTCCCTCGGTACCCCAAAAAATATTAGTCTCGGAGATCGCTTGGTCGGCAGTCGGGCCTTAATTGTGCTTGATTTGTCGAAACAGGGTGCATTTAATAGTTTTTGTTGCTCACCTGCGGTTGCCGTGTTTATCAAGATACCTTTATTTCTTATCTTTTT
Source organism: Hesperophylax consimilis (assembly GCF_061612785.1). Taxonomy (NCBI): domain Eukaryota; kingdom Metazoa; phylum Arthropoda; class Insecta; order Trichoptera; family Limnephilidae; genus Hesperophylax; species Hesperophylax consimilis. The sequence continues at coordinate 188,301 of NW_028301299.1, forward strand.
TATTCCCGTGACCCGAACGCCTAGTTCAGATGGCCGAATCATGTCCTGGATAATTTTTTTGGTACCATCGCTATCCTTGGTGGCGTCTGCATCTGTTGGAAATACGCATACGCCTGGTCTTGGTGCTCCAACACGATGTCCATATTGGGTAAGTGGAGGGGGTTGGTGAGCATCATTAGGCTGTTTGCGGGCGATGTCAGCAAATGAGAGGCTAGCCTCCGTTGCCTCCGCTACTCTCCGCATTACAGGTCCAAGATCAGACTCTAGTTGAATAATTTTTTGTTCAAGTTGTCTTTTTTCTCTCTTCACGTGTCGTACTTTGATTTCTGTCATTCTCAGTTGGGCAGTCACTGTAGCCAGATCAGCACGCATGGTCTCGCGCTCCAACAACAGCTGAGATACGGATCTAAAAACTTCCGACACGTTTCTGGCAATTCTCAGCTGCTGGTCTTTTGAGACCTTCGACTGCTTCTCTGCCAAGACATCTTGTAGAGCTGTCAAATGTGTTTGAGCTTCATTAAGCACATCTACCCCCGAGGTGCAAGGATATTCTACTTCGGTATCATCCGAGCCTTTGGATGACGCAATCGATGAGGTTTCGTTTGCATCCTCAATTGAGACGCTATTTTCTCCAATAATCCGGGGCATCATTGTGCTCAGATGTCTTTTTTTAGGACGGTTCATTTTTTGAACACTGGATTTTTTTATATAAGTAATTGGTTTTGTACAATTCGTATTTTTTTGTGTTTTTTTTTTATTCGCTTCACCACTTTAGTTGATAAGTCGATGATTTGCGCCTGTCAGCTGACATGTAGGCAATATTGCTAACTTGCCACAGTAAGTAGTTATGGGTACTTGATGATAATTCGTACTTTAAATCAGCGCCTTGATTTGGATGATCTGCTAAACTCGTATATCTTGTTTCACAATGATTTAAATAATATTGCAGGAAAAAAAAAATTGAGGAAGAAAACTTAGTATTACTAGGAATCGAACTGAGGACCTTCGGATCTCTATGCGGATTCACTCACCACTGGGCTAGCGGCCGCTTTTGAAAACCGGGAATTAAGAGTAATATAAAATTGTTTTCGCACAGGTATGTTTACAGCGATTAGAATAAAAGGATATTATTTCGGCAATAACACTATGATACTTCACAGTTGAATTAAACACTTGTAAACCTGGTTAATTAAAGCGTTAAGATTTCACAAACTTTGATGATACGTATTAATTGTTTTTATTTTCGCACAGGTATGTTTACAGTGATTAGAATGACAGGTTATTATTTCGGCAACAACACTCTGACACTTCACAGTTTGAATTAAACACTTGTAAATTCTGTAAAATTAGAGCGTTAAGATTTCACAAACTTCGATTATTCTCTACACTGATCTTCGGGGACATGTTTATAGATAAATTTTATGGATATTAGGTTTTGTAGGCTTTAGATTTTGTATTATTAAGTGGAGCGAATTTTTGACATGCACTCTGTTGATAAATAATATAACAAATTGACTAACAACATTTTTTTCATGTTAGCCTAAGCGGAATCCAGAACTCACAAGGAAGCTAAGAAATCTATGGTATGTTTCTCATACCATAAATTCTGTTTCGAATGGTAATAGATAGGTGGGAAAAAAATCGGTATTCTTGTGCGCCGCGATGGTGTTTTAGGTCTCGGAAACGAAACATTATAATATTGTTACAATATACTGTCAAATTACCCATCTGATAACATCTAATATATTTTTTCACTTTTTGAAATATTCTGTGTTCGTGTATAGTATTACTTTATGTTTGTGATAACTCTATGTTTTCTTCACTAAAATGTAAATTATTAACCTCGATACAGGTTTAGCCCTAGTGAGGTTGATTTTTATGAGAAAAAACATGATTTATGCATACTAAGATGCAATAAATAAATAAATTATCGAATTAATTCGGGTAAATCAATATCTGCTCTACGTCTGATCTCCAAACCTTTGCACTTACGCAAATTTATTCACTTTTGTAATAATATTATTTGCTTTATTGTTATCAAGTACATATGTACTTGATAACAATATTTTTTATTTACTTGTTTCTAAATGTCATCAAATAGTTGGTGTTTTACACCACTTAACAATACTTCTATAATGCACTGATTGTAAATAAACTAGCTATTTAAGTATTTAAAATTTCTCTATTCAATGCCACTTGATATATTTATTTCCAAGCCACAAATGTGTTGGATAATATTTTTTAAACTAATTTAATTTATACACAAATATTTGTGCTAATTATTTTCGAAACGGTCTTCTATTTCTGCAGTATTTTAAAATGATGTGAAACCATATTTTTATGAAGAAGAGAAGCTTCCAACAAAAGCCGATTTTCATTCCTTTTTTTGAATCGCTTTAATGCTGAACTCCCAATGATTTATACCACGAATTGCCACTGGTATATAGATACATAATACGTATAGTTTTCATGGTTTATTATACCCCATTAGAGTTAAAGACCACTTGGGGTGACATATAACAAAATGTCGCCATATTAATTAATTGATGTTGTTATTTCAGGGAGATATGTTTCGGTGTCAAAGGGCTTAAATAATAAATTTCAATTAACAAAACGTTTGACCGCTACTCTGCATGATTACTGCCAACTAACAAAGCTGGTATTACTAACCTCCCATAAAAGATACAGAATACAAAACATGCATACCATCAAGAGTATTATTCATTACAAATAATTGAAAACCGTAATTGTGTAATTTGCAATGTGCATATTTAGGAGACTTAAAAATTCAGGCTGAATAACTGAAATTAGCGGAGCCACCAGCAATGTTTCAGTTTTCCGCAGGACATTCGAAGAACTCAGGATCGATGACTTTGCAGTCGTATACCGTTTTATGATCCTCGATTCTTTAGCCTGAGATATTTTCACCTTATCACATCGTAAACCTTTTTCATCCCTTATCGATTTGGAGGTGTCCGGCGCACCCTTATTTATGTAACCAACCACTGGCTTATCAGGAAATGGATACCTTACCCGCAATTCTGCTAATGCATTACTTTGTTAGACTTTTGGACTCGTCAACAGATTACCATTTGCATAAATGTAAGCCATCATCGAATCTCTCAGGTCAGCACTCAAAAATGGTACTTAACATCACTTTTTAGTCAACTAACTACAAATTATTTATCTGTAAATTCTATCCGGTAGTTAGGAAAATAAAGATTCCGGAGACATAAATCTTCAAACCGTGATTTTTTAAATTCTTTAAAGCTAAAACTAAAACTAGTGGAACAAATTTTTTAAAGTTTAACCTAAAATTCAAGTACTTTTTTTCATATATAACTTAAAAGCGTACATTAAAAAAACCTATTTCATTGGATTAGGGTTGCTTCCGTTAGTAGACTACAAAGTGTATAATTTTGATTGCTGACAGTTAAATGTGAATTTTATCAGAAATTTCGATACGTTCAACTTTCAATACAAACAATCCATTGTTTGATTTATTTTCATTACTGAAATATAGATTCTGAAAGTTTTTTCCCCGGTGTATTTTTAGGAGCTTTTGAAAATCTAATTTATTCAAGTTCTCACAATATCGCTTTCTCTATGTTTTTGTTTTTGTTTTGAAAACCTGTAGTGAAGTAACAAGGTAATGCCTTTTCCACCATACCTGCGATATTCTAGAAAGAAAAAACGGATACGATATCAATATATTGCTCTCCAATTATTTTTAACGATACCCGACTTTTTCAGTAACTAGCGATACCATTTTCTTCTTTTTGTGACTCAAGCCAAACTTCATAATTTATAGACTTCCCAACCTATCTAACTAGAATTTTTAACGAAATATTGAAGGGGAAATAAATATCGAGCGATAATTTAACATGGTTAGAGTAAGTAAGAGTTCTTGAAATAAAAGCATTCTATTTTTTTTTTATTTTTATTTCTATATATAATTTACAGTTTCACATAATTATTTATATTTATATATGATACATTTCAAACTTATAACTATAATATGTTGTGTGTAAGGTAGGTTTGAGAAGGTGATACTGTATGTGAGTAATATTGTATGTTTCGTGAACACCTCACTAGGAGAACCTGTGCTGAGGTGTTTACGTGGTTATGTATAGGTGTGACAAGTATTTATGTGTTGTTGAAGTTTTTATTTTTTATAAGTTTTAATTTTATTTTTATTTTTTTTGTAAATTGAATATTCATAAAATTTTAATGGTTTTTGTAAATTGAATATTCATAATAAATATGTAAAAAAATATATATTAATAAATATTAACATATATGTAAGTGCATATATTTGTATTGTAAGTGTGAGTATAGTTAGTAAAATCTCGAAAAACGTGTTTATTTATTTTACACTTTTTATGGTTTAGTTATATTTGGTTTGGAGTTATTATGTTTTGAAAAAATAAAATATCTTGGTTTTTGATCCAGGCTGTGATATGCTCTTTCAAAAGACTCTTTTATTAATGCTATTTAAAATACTCATTTTGGTTGTTTGTCTCTAACTCTAGAACTTTTGCTTTGAATTTAAGTATCATGTTCAAAATTGGAAGTGCTTGCTTGGAGAATTTAGACAAGCGATAAAATACCTACTTATGATATAATATTATTAAAAAAAGTATTTTTGACAAATCAGTTCCATTTTCAAAACTGGAACTGATTTGTCAAAAATTCAGACTATCCCCAAAGATGTATTATATGTAGATAACGGAAAATTCGGTTCCACTTTTTTACCTACAATTATTTCAATTTCTAAATCACTCCAAATACTCAATCCGGTCCCCGCGCACTGCTACTCGTGCGATAATTGTGGTGATAATAAACATTTATCGACGAGATATTATTACCATTGACTATTCCGTGATTTTTCACAGGTCTGCGCTAGTAGGTAAATAAATATAAGCGAACAGTTGAAGTGATGGATAGAGTTCGACAAGAAAATGCTTTTTCACTTTTTTCGTACAAAATATGATCAACATGTACAAACAACATAGCACATTGACATCATTGTTTCAAAAAATCAATGAAGTTCCAAAATATTAGAATCAAGTGCTAATGACTTTAATTATTAAAAAATGAGTTTAAACAGTGTGTTATTTTTTGTATTTACTGCCTACCTGTAGGTTTTTAGTGAGAGGAAGACGTGAATCTCTCAAAAAAGTATCATATTAAGGGAGAGAGGAAATCCGTCCTCATGAGGCAAATTTAAAGATTGTGGTGAACGCATTAGACATGTATCCCGGCTGTGCACCGATAAAGGTTAGATGACGGTAGTTCTTCTGGGCACCTTCAATTGAAATACTGATATAACAAACATAGTGCTCCCAACACATCTCGCTGTTTCAACGATTGCAATCCGTCCACTATCTATGTTTCCAGCTCAGTCATGGAGGCTCCGTCGAAGCCAGAGTCAAGTTAGACTCACAGAAGCTGTGTGCACTGTACAGGAACCGCAGATACTTTAATAGTACACAACTGCTGACCCCGTACAAATCGCAAGTGCGCCCTACTGTTGAATTTGGCGGCCACCTCTGGTCTGGAGCCCCAAAATACCTGAAAAAAACCCTTGACTCTGTGCATCAACAGGTGGTCCGTTTGATAAATTTACCTATCTTAATAGGCGGATTGTAATCTTTAGGGCACATACTGTCCTTTTTCTACCGGTATTACAATGGAAGATGCTTTGAGAACCTTGCGTCATTGAGAACATTGCGTCACACGAGAACGGGTCGCTTCTACGACTCTTACTCGAGATCAATAGCTCAGCTATGGAAAGATTTCCTGGCCTCTGCGTTTCCTCTCTCCTACAAAAAGTTCACTCCTTCCTCTCCTCAAAAAGATCTTCCACACATGCCCGAGATGATATATGCCCTGAGAGATATTATTTTCCTTAAGGCCTCCTATGTGGGGTTAATTTAAAAAATAAAATAAAAACATTGGTCGGGCTGTCCGTATTCGCGAAAACTAAAGATTTTTCGTATTTTATTTATTTATTAGGCTTATAATAAGTAGGGCACTCACATATTTTTTTACCATGGCAGTCTCATTATTTCGTGTGTCGAGACAGACTAGCTTACAAATATATTATTTTTACATTAGGGTACATTTAAGGTTAATTCGGATAGATACATTTTATGATTATTTGGAAGAAAACATATTTGTTACAATTAAATCAGAATGGTTATTGTTTTAGCAATTGTTTAATGTTTATTAGTGCCAGGAATGTTTAGAGAGTTGTTTGAACGGTAGAAGAAGTAGTAGGTAGTCGACCGAAGACGCCTGAGGAATACTTAAGGCGATGCACTACGTCGTGTAATATTGTAAATTGAGCCGCTATCAATAACAACCCTTACGTAGATGGCGATAAGGTTTAAATTCCTGTTTAACACCATCCGCCTGTTTTGGTTTATGAAAGAAAAAAACGTTGCCAAAAAGTTCCTTTTATTTTATTTTGTGGATAATAAATTTTTAATTTTTTTTTCGATCATTTTATAAATAAATTAATTTTCCACATTATACAAAAAAAATTATAACCGAAAATGCGTTCGTAAGTAGGAGATTTTGAACTTTAAAGCAGTTTTCATAGGCCTTATACATTATTTTTTTCTGGGCTTATTAAAAGACGTATCTAAAAAATACTCGATTATTTTAAAGGCCAAGATGTATTCTACTCGCAGTATTTAATTAAAGCATCTTAAACATTTCTAGGCGACCAAATTTTCAAACCAAAAACACATGATTTTGCATTACTACGTATGGCATCGCTTTAACGCAATATCGCTGCACCATAATGAGATAAGGAGTCTAATTTAAGTCAATGTAATGTAGATTTTTAACAGTAACATTGTGGTATACATCAGTGATTGTTAGAAGAAGTCAGAGACACCCAAGAAGTTATTTATATAATATATGTAACAGCTACTTAATTATATTATATAAGTTTGACTTTTAGTGGTATTTTAAATGTATGGTTAAAAAGAAAGTAAATAGATTTCTTTATTTCACTTACGAAAAATTCCTGCGTACAAAGAAATACCGCACTTTCACCACGTTCTTAAATATTGGGTTGAATGCTTCGTTAGGCTTACAACGCCCTATTTTATCAGAATAGCTTTCTGAAGTAATGTTATTCTTATCTTTATTTTTCTTTGTGGCATTTTGTGGATACGACTCTATTTAGTCTAGGTAGATATGTGAAGCCTTGTGTTCGCCAATATCGTTATTCAATACATTATGCTTGAAATAACAATCACTTCTTTATTATTATTATGAGTATGATAATCTTTTGTCTAGTTCATGATGGTTGGAGGCTGTAATATCCCAAACCCTTAATTTCAAGCCAAACATACAAATTTCAGTTGTCCGTGCGTATGTGCGTTTGCGTGAAGTGATCCGTATTCCTGCGTAATGCGTAAAATTATTTCACTTCAAAAAACTTTAATTTTCATAATTGGTACTCATAAGTGTAAATCATATCAAACCAGCGATAAAATAGATACCAAAATTATTTAATTCTCAATAATTCTGTAAAAGAAATTTGTGTTTCTTTTGTTTAATCGTTTGACAGATAATTTTTTTTAAATTTCTAAATTTTTCAATTTATCTTACATTCGAAATATAAACTTCTTTGAAGTATTGCTGATTTACTAAAAAACATTTTCAAATTATTGGTAATCCGGTTAAAAACGGGACTGCAGGCCGCTTCCTGATAAACTTTTAGTAATTTCGTAATAATATCGTAACTCGTGTTGAAGCACCTGCCTATATCTTAATAATGTCTTTGGGTCCCACCCAGGCGTAGTGTGTTCAATTCTTCGGCTGGCTAAGTCCTCCATCACAACACAAGCAACATTTTCAGCTTATTGTGGTGGTAGTAGGAGATTTTCAAATATTGTCAGGTTATTCGTAACCTGGGAATGTTTGACTTTCTTTAAAAAAAAAAATTAAAAAAAATTAAAAAAATTTAACAAAAATGTATGATGACAAAATGCGATTTTATGAACACTATTATTTTACTTAAGTATTTTCAAATTCCTATCTAATCATTTGTTAATGGCCTGCAATCCCGCTTTAAACCGGATTCCGAATAATTTTAAGAGATTCTTAATAAATTAGCTATATATTTTATCAGTAAGTTTTCTCCGTGTGAAGCAAATATATTTTTATGTTAATAAATATATTTATATAGTATTTTCCTTCAGCTTCACGAATCCTACAATTATACTAGTAATTTTTAGAAAATGATAGTAAATTGAAAAAATATTCCCAACATGCACTGAGCACATAAATGGATGTGTATTGTGGGCTTTTGTTCGCCTAAAGAAAACTTATTTTTTCTTACTTCTGAAGAAATAGAAATACATTTTCGATCAATTTATTTATCCTGTCTGTTGTCTAGGAGTCAATAGGTTTTCTCACTGGAATAGTTGAGAAAAATGTAACCTTAATTCGTTAGACACGCCCACAACACATTTATATTAGTCTAACTTAGCAGTGGGAAGGTTCTTCATAGAAACAATTGGAGATATGGCATGGAAGTGTGCCAACTGTCGCCGAACTACGACCATACTGTACGGACTATCAAAGCGCGCGCGAAGGAGCCAATGAAATATATATGCGTTTGGCGTAAACAAAGGCGTGCGCTGCTTGCTTAGGTGCGATTTGCAGTAGTGGGTGAACGATGTTGCCGACCCTTTTGTGCTCACGGTTATATACTAATAATGGTTCAGGGCACATCTCTCATTTTTATACGATACACTGACTTGTACCCAGCGTTGGTTGGGGTGCATTTTTAGGCTGAGTGCATTTTTAAGGTGGAAATTATATAATTGTAAAGAAATTAAAAATTCCTGTTTTTAAAGTATTTATTTCAAGCGATTGTACCATATTTTCCTTGGGCGTTCCTGTCTTATTCTATCATTCTCTTTAATCCATACACTCTCCTTACACGCCTGATCGCCTCATGTTATCACACAAGTGTTTGATTCACTTGGTCGTGTCATGTCTCCTTCTTCTTTCATCGCGTATGCTTCATTATACCACAGATTTGATTCACGTCTTTCATCACGTATGCCTGATTTTTCCAGTGATAATTATTTGATCCACGTCTTTTCTCGCGTGTGCCTCATTTTACCAGAGATAATTATTTGATCCACGTCTTTCCTCACGTGTGCCTCATTTTAACAGAGATAATTATTTGATCCACGTCTTTCCTCACGTGTGCCTCATTTTACCAGAGATAATTATTTGATCCACGTCTTTCCTCACGTGTGCCTCATTTTACCAGAGATAATTATTTGATTCACGTCTTTCCTCACGTATGCCTCATTTAACCACAGATAATTCTTTGATTCACGTATGCCTTATTTAACCAAAGATAATTATTTTATTTACGTCTTTCTCCAGTTTTCCCAATTTTTTCTACCATTCATTTCATGTAATATCTTAAAATCCACATATATTTTTTTTAAATCTACATTATACTTTAATTATATTACCTATATTCTTGTGCAGTGATAAGCCTTCCTCTAGCGTTCCCTAAAGTTCTACCATTCACTACTGTGCACCATATTGTACCTATTTAAAAAACTATATTGTATCAACTTTTTTTCGACTCCGTATCTCATTTCAGTGCAGAAATAATGCGTCTTCCTCGGGTGTCCCCAACTTTTTATACCATTCAAATCACTCTCTAAATACTCATTAAAAAGAAGAAACATAGAAATATTCAGAGAAATCGGTGTAGCAGAACACACATAAGGACATTGGCTCCTGTATTTATTTACTCGTATATACATAGATATATGAGTAAAAACATAATTCATAACAGCCTTAGTTTCACAAGAAATGTCATACAAAATTAATTCTCCCACGCCTGGCCCAAGTTCCACCTCCTTCCCATCCTCAGGGACCTTCCAGACTCCAAGTAATTTAATGTAGGAGTAACGGCCGATAACCAGCCGATATTGAGATCGAGAATACTATCGGTCCCAAGAGGAATGTTTATATGTTGTTTCGGCCATTATTAGAAAGGCTGTAACGTTTATTAAGTTCTTTTTTAACATAAAAATGGCATTATTAACCAACGATACAATCATTATTTTTTACTTCACCAACTTGTTAGTTGTCCTCTTCCAATCATTTACTATCTTTGCCTAAGTACATAATATCGTTGGAGTATGAACATCAAGTAAGGTCACATATTTAAACTAATAATCTGCTTCATTTACATTTTTTGTTAAGCGTACTAATTGTTTTTTTTATAATAATAAAATTCCTCTATATTGTTCATTCCGATTCTTTTGTTACATTCGACATTTGTTAATTATTTTTGACAGAAAATGTGAAATTTACGCAAAACAATTTTGAGATTTTTTTACAGATAAAGAATTCATTATTTTAATTTACCTACATATCAAATATACCCATACACATTATGTTTTATGTCGATACCGTACAAGAGTAGGAACTGCTATCCGTCTGGAGTCAGTGAGACTATCTCATCCTCAATTGAGTTATTTTGTTAGGCTGAAGGTAGTGTGGAGTGAAAGGAAAGGGGATGGGATCTCGGTAATTAAGATTTGGACACCAAACATTGCGAAAACGTTTCAATACTGAATGATTGTCTTTCGCCAGGGCGATACTGAGAGTATCTTCCATTCTGTAACGAAATTAATTCATTAAAATTTATGTGCGCACGTATAATTTTGAACCCGCGACCTCCGGATCGCTAGTGGATAGTCTTAGATTTGCGAAAGTTGTCCCGATTCCTTTAAGCTCAAAGTTTACCCTAAATTTAGTGATGACATAGTTTCACTGGCTCCGTGCAGATTTAACTTTTTTGCATTAGGTATATTTTTTTCTCTTGTAGCAAACACTTTGTGGGTATACATAATTATAATAATTAAAATAAATAATTTTGTTTAACATATATGTTTTTATTAACCCTGATGAAGGTTCGGGTTGAACTGAAACCGGTTGGTTATAAATATATACAATAAAGTGGTATTAAAACAAAATTATTTATTTTAATTATTATATTTTTTCTATCAGTTTAAGGAGCCGATTGGCTTGCGAAACGTGGTTTTATTATTAAATTACTACGAAAATAAAAAATTTCCGCTTGACAATTTATTAAACAAAATGGCTTTTTCGTTTCGGAATAATTACCACTAACCCCGTAAGCTTTTTATCTGTTATTATTTGTTTGAGTGCAATATGTGATAATATATCCGGAAATCCAAACGCTGCCGCGCCGCACTGAAACCAGCAATCAGCCACCGGGCAACCTGGCCACTAGTACCACCTAACAATCCTGCAAAGAGCCTTATCAATGGCAATAATCATAGTCGGATAATGTGCTAATCAATAGATACTCGTGACCGATAGGTCGGTATGGAAATGAGAAAATGAAACCATTTGCAAATCTGCTATTGTGACGAATCAAATTTCGTCACAAATAAATTTGAACGTTAAACTGCGTATGTCCCGCAGTGTGCGCCCAAAGACAAAGAAAGTGTTGACAGACGGGGGTTGTAAAGAAAGAAGTGAGAAGTGCGGGGTAGGGCGATAGGTCCTACGAGCTCAAGAAAGAAGGACAGTCAAGATCGAGGCGGGAGAGAGAGGAGACCGAGACAGGAGTGGTGGTGAAGTACGCGCTCCCCGCCCAGCGGTGTGATGCTGGGCGGCGGATGAAGAAGTTGCAGTCGAGATAGAGGAAGTGATTATCAAGTGTTATCCTCCGCCCGGCGACGTAATGTTGGGCGGGAGGCGAAGAAAGTGCGGTGATCAGACGCGGCCGGGAGGGCCTGAGCTGCAGAACTACAGAAGCTGCCACCTAGGACTTCGGCCTTACTAAGGCCAACGCACAGAACCAACTCAGCGACAACGGTAGTTACAGTGAACAATGACGATGTGAATAGTGAAGAAGCAACTTGGACCATATGACAACTAGTTAAGTTATAGATGTAAGTAGATCTAAGTATAATTTAGATTTAGTATTAACACTTGATAAACCCAATTATAATAGAGACTCATACATAATTAATAGATGTTATTAATTAAATTCACCTCCCTAGTCCCCGCCCAAGCAACCCGAATTGGTGAGAAGGCCGAGTATACGACTGAAGAGGTAAATATAAAAATGCAATATATTTAAGTATTATTCTGAGCTAGATGCCGGAGGAGATGATAACGTGATTTTTGTCACAATGGCGCCCAATGTGAAGCGGTTTTAGATATTTTATTATATCTATCACTAATGTTATTGACATTCATAAAACCCATCCCTGAAAACAAGGTAAATATTTGCATGTTCTTATTATATTTAATCTTCTGTACTGTTTCTCGCTCTTGTCATGTTTTGTCTCGAGTTACCTACCGTTGTTTGGGTGTTTCGTTTTTTTGCACAGCGTAAACAAATGTACTATGATGAAGTCAGATGCTATGCGTCTCATGTCAAGTGCTATTTTTTGTCGGAGGGCAGTTAAATCATTCTAAAATTCGGCGTTTTGACACATTTGGGACCGTGTTAAAATTAACCATTTATCGGAGTAATATTTTCAACACAAGTAAGGCGGGTGATGTCAAGTGGCTATTTTTTATTTGTTAAAATGTATTAAGGATAATGATTTTAGGGTACGCATTCGAGTTCATTTTTTGTTGAGTTTTAGGCAGGGGTGTTTGACCCCGAGTAAGGATTAGGTATATATTTGTCCCGTTGACAAAGGTCATCAAATCAAGATTGTGGTGAGCTGAATCAGCAAATCTAGAATTGCTGTGTATGAACGGCATAAGAATAACAATGTATTTTCTATATGTCATTCGGAGAAATTCATTTTCATACCACAATTTTGATCAATTTTATGTGTTCGGTAAAAATCCGATAATTAAAAATTGATGGCGGAAGGCGACCGATAGAGAGGGGAGAAAAAGGGTTGAGGCGCACTCACTTAACGCGATTTGAGGAAAACAAGTATCTTCGTTCGGCGAAACCGTATATTATCTTGTATCTAAAGTCTCGCGATGTTTCGGATAGTAGTCTGCGCAGATGAGAAAATAAAAAGGCGCGCGCGAATGTGATGAGTTAGTTACGAATTGGAGCACTTACCACCGACACGATTTGTGAGGTACAAATACTAACGTTTGATGAACTTAGTATGAGAGTACCTAAATGTCTCCATATCTAAAAAGTAATCTGCGTGCGTGATAAAAGACCTGTGTTGGTAGAGGTGCGTCCACAAGTTAAAAAATGTGAAATGCGAACGGAAACGTAAAGGAGCACTGAACGTTCCACGATTTGAGTGGTACAAATATGCATGTTTGACGAAATTACTATGAGAGTACCTAAATGTCTCCATATATGAATAGTCTGCATGCGTGATAAAAGACCGGTATTGGTAGAAGTGCATCCACGAGCGAAAATGCGAAAACGAAAGCGAGCACTGAACGTTCCATGATTTGAGTGGAACAAATACGCGCGTTCGTTGAAATTAGTATGTGTGTACCTAATCGTCTCCATATCTGAAAAGAATTCTGCGCGCGTGATAAAAGACCGTCAATTATGTAAAAGTGCGAAAAATTTAAATAAAATGGGATGATGCATTGAAGCATTGGCCAGCAGGGATGATAAAATGTGACATGTTGAGGTTGCATCTTAAAAGCGGTTGAATGAGAGACAGAGTATCCGGTTTTGGTGGTTTCTCCGTGTAATAGAAACTATCTGGCGCTCAATTTCCATTGTGTATCACGTCGGGAGATACACTACAACTCTGTTACCATATATTGTTTAGTTTTTTATCATTCATTTCATTTCAGATGTACTATGTATGTACACCAGATTTCTTGTTTTTGTTATCGAAGATGTAGGCGTTAATAGATTAAGGTAAATGAGGAGTGAATAAAGATTAGTAACGGCCTCTTTTGCAAAGTACAACTAAGGTTTATATTTAAGTGATCAACTTTTAGTGATAATGAGTTATGCGTAAGTAAGTATAGAATTTTATTATACTTCAGACATGCCAGCAGAACTGAGGGGAGATTAAACTGAAGTGGTAGGTATGAATTCCCAACTCCTTCCCTATCCTGATTCTTTGAAAATTTTATGTTGTCATTAATAATATTGTCATTAATAATGTTGTCATTTCATGTTGTCATTTAAAATCTTGTCATTAGTTTTTGGTCACATGCTTGGGAAGAAATTTGTAAACAAAAATTGAAAAGGTTCATATCTTCAAGTGTCTGGAGAGGATTAGATCGCTTGGTTAAAATAAAAGGTGTTTATGTTAGTCGAGGTGTTAGTATTCATCGTTGATTTTAATGTGTTTTATTGTCACTTTTATTGTTTTCATGTTATTTTATATTGATAGGCTAAATGTTTTGACTTGAGTTTTGTTGTGGGTTTGAAAGAGCGTGTAGCGAAAAGGATTGTCGTTGAAAATGAGATATGATGAAAAAGAAAAAAATGATGAGGATAAGTAATGATAAGAAATGTTAAATTTAGAATATTGCATTGTTTATAATTCAAGATTAACCATGTTTAGAGTTAAGAAGGTTGTCATATGGGAAAAGAGAAATAGAAAATTATGATTGTAGGAAATCATAATTTTCTTTTGTAACGAAGGGGGTATTGTGACGAATCAAATTTCGTCACAAATAAATTTGAACGTTAAACTGCGTATGTCCCGCAGTGTGCGCCCAAAGACAAAGAAAGTGTTGACAGACGGGGGTTGTAAAGAAAGAAGTGAGAAGTGCGGGGTAGGGCGATAGGTCCTACGAGCTCAAGAAAGAAGGACAGTCAAGATCGAGGCGGGAGAGAGAGGAGACCGAGACAGGAGTGGTGGTGAAGTACGCGCTCCCCGCCCAGCGGTGTGATGCTGGGCGGCGGATGAAGAAGTTGCAGTCGAGATAGAGAAAGTGATTATCAAGTGTTATCCTCCGCCCGGCGACGTAATGTTGGGCGGGAGGCGAAGAAAGTGCGGTGATCAGACGCGGCCGGGAGGGCCTGAGCTGCAGAACTACAGAAGCTGCCACCTAGGACTTCGGCCTTACTAAGGCCAACGCACAGAACCAACTCAGCGACAACGGTAGTTACAGTGAACAATGACGATGTGAATAGTGAAGAAGCAACTTGGACCATATGACAACTAGTTAAGTTATAGATGTAAGTAGATCTAAGTATAATTTAGATTTAGTATTAACACTTGATAAACCCAATTATAATAGAGACTCATACATAATTAATAGATGTTATTAATTAAATTCACCTCCCTAGTCCCCGCCCAAGCAACCCGAATTGGTGAGAAGGCCGAGTATACGACTGAAGAGGTAAATATAAAAATGCAATATATTTAAGTATTATTCTGAGCTAGATGCCGGAGGAGATGATAACGTGATTTTTGTCACACTATCCATTATTCATATTAATAGATAGAAAATTATGATTATGGGAACGTAAGCAATGTCCGCTGTTTTTTTGTTGTTGTTAAACTATCCTTTTGTGGGTGCAAAAACTAAATTCCCCAAAAAAATTATCTTATAACGTGTTCAGCAGTGGTCTGCCAGGTAAGTATGTCTATGTTTTTATTCATACGTAATAAGATAGAGCCTCTGAAGTAATATAATATTTGCACAGTGCCCTAGAAATGATTTCAAAAACAGAGCCATTAAAACTTTTGGAAATATTATTAAGGCAGACATTATTAATATATTTTCTTTTCGCAAAGTCTTAGGGTAAAAAATTCCGCACTGCTTACCAAAATTACTGAAATATTAAAGTAAATGAATTTGTTTCATTGCGATGTTGACGAGTGTGAGGTAAGCGTGTGAATAAATTACGTGAAATGAATACCTACATGGGTATTTAGATATATTTTGTGAACATCTTACTAGAAGAATATTTACCGGTACAGTACAGATGACAGGTGTGATCACGTCCGCATATTAAGATGATATAATGTCGATATTACGCATATTTTTTTCGCAACGCTGCCAAACCTGGTGGCGACATATCTCTTCTGTCCACACTGTACAGTCAGGGCACTCTTGTGACGGATCAAATAAATAAAAAAAATTCAAATGCCGGGAGATTTGGCCATAGTTTTTTTAAATACATAATTTAAAAAAACAAAACAAAACATAATAAGTTGTACAATTATGCTAAGAGATAAAGGGTAAAAAAAAATTATAAAAAAAAGAACGATCTAATTTTTATTTTTCTTTCCTTTGGTTTAATAATTTTTTTAACGTCAAGTCCATGCGGCCGCAAAGATAGCACTTGACAGAAAATTCTGTGCAGTGTTCATGCAACCAATTGGAGCACACATTTCCAGTCTTCGGTCTTTGCCGTTTTGTAGCAGTTCTCTCCGTATGTATTGCACATCGTAACTCCTCCGTCCAGTTTCCACGAAGTCCCATGCACATGCGCTTGTATTATATTATCTTTTTTCCTATTAGGCATAGGAAAAAAGAACAAACCAACCTTATGTAATTGTAAAAAGAACATAATACATATATTCATATGGCCATCACACTCTTCAAAAGATGGCTTTCTCACCCGATTGTTAGATGGCCACCTCAATAATCTGAGCCAAACACAATGACGACGCTACCAATATTTAGGATGGAAACACGTCAACATATCACTTCACAAATGAGTGGTTACAAGACACTTCCTTACATGATTTCGTCTCCGGGCCATTTCTTCCGTATGGCCAACTCCCCCGGACTTACCCTAATACTCATTTTCAAACATTTTGTTATCATGAGGGCCTCAGGGCAGTTTGCCCAGGCTGAGTCCCCCATTTTAAAAATCAATAAAAAGATAATATGAAATAATAAAATAAAACTGAGATGAAAAAAATACAACAAAACTAAGTTGATGATAAGAAATATTCATAAAATCGGAAAACATTATGAGGTATGGTTGCATATAATAAAATCTGTATTGTAATGGTATTGTGTGTTTTTATTATTTTAAGTTATAAAACTTTTTTAGTGCATATTTCCTTTATTGTTCTTTAATCCTTTTTTTAATTTCATATATTTATTTTTAAATGATGGCCTCAGCATGGGTAAGCCACCCAGTGAGGCCGACATTACTGGATAACTCTGAAATGTAAAAAATATTGTAATCAAGTTTAATTTGTATAACTCTCTAATAATTTTATGTTTTTCTTTCATATTTACAATAATACTATAATTTGTTTATAAAAACATTATAAAATAAATAACATGATACTTTTTTTACGTGTGACAGCTGTTTTGCCTTCAGAAGACAGCTTGATATTGCCTTATAATAAGGCCTTATGTAAGGCGCCATTTATGTGAAAAATCATCTCACGGGCGATTTTACTACAAATAGTAAATACCTGGTTTTGCCTGAGATTTAATACTCTTGTTTATTTTTATTTGGTAACAGAAAAATATGGAACCAGCAATATGGCGCCTCATCTCATCATCAGTTTTCATTATCCTTCATAAATCCTGATAAACTTGTCACTTGAGCATGACAGCTGACATAAAGAAATAATTGCGTTAAGCCAAAATTACGGACGGAAAAACGCGTTAGGTAATAGTTAATTTGACTCACATTGCCATGTTTTAAAGCAAGTTTTTCGAAGCTTGCCTAGCGATGATATTGCGGCATCATATTCACATTCCGCAACAAATTGGACCGTTTTTCCAATAATGTTAAACCTTTTGAAGTTATATTTTCCGGCAATTTGGACAAAAGATGGCAAGCGGACAAGTCATATTTCATCCCACGAAGCGTTTGTACTTCAATTTCTCAAAATGGCACTTTGGATTTATACAACTGTATTATGCAGTTATTTGAAAGAATAAATCACGTTAAACGTATGACGGAAATAAGAAAATACGTGTCGTAGACACATTTTGAATGATTTTGGTTTTATTATAGTTTATTGGGAGCTAAATTTTCTCGAATTTCAATTTTAGCTGTTTTTTTTGTATCAATGAAAGTACTGCGGTAAAAGAAAATTCGTACGAATTTTTGATTATAGAAAGTGTCGTTTTTTTACATTAACTCCACACAGGATGCTCTGAGGAAAATGATTTCTCTGAGAGCCTATGTCATCTTTTGGGTGCTGTGTGGAGGGTCTTTTTTAAGTAAAGGAATTTCTGGGAAGGTAAAAGTTATAAGGTTTGGGTAGGAATCTATCCAGAAGTGACAGACATATGAATATATCCCTCTCAGTGTGCCAAAAGTATAATGGCGATTTATTTTTGGGGTATTAAGCCGTGTTGCGCTACCTCACAGATGTTGCATCTGCCTTGTTGATGGACACTGTAATGCTGTCCGAAATGTTGGCTAAAGAAAAATAAATTACTACAACAGTTTTTTTTTTTTTTTTTTTTCCATTATTTCTGGCTTTCACCCTTCTAGGGTGTTCTTGGCCATCATTTAAAATTATTGAGAAATGAAAGGTGAATTTAAATATTAATTTTATTTAAATAGGCAAATTTCAAAATTATAATGAAAATTGGAGTCGAGTTCAGACTTAAAAGAGATGAAATGTTGAATGGAGGGGAGGCAATTTTAGTTAAGGCTTGATAGAAGAGAGGATATTTGTTTAGAGAGGGACAACCAAAAAATATGTGATCTAAAGTTCCCACTTCTAGACCACAGAATGTACAATCTGGGGAGTCAAGGACGTGAATTTTAAAAAGGTGGGAAGGAACGGAACAATGTCCGATCCTCATTCGAATGAGTGAAGATATTTCTTTTTTGGAAAAATGAGGGAATTGCTGAAACCACGGTTTTGATGGAATAGTCCTTTGTATTGAGGCATAGCAAGCTCCCTTGGATTGACTAGCAATGAGCCAATACTCTGCCCAAACATTGCGGGATCTTTCTTTGATGATGGAAAAAATGTCAGATAAGGGAATGTGGTTTACGAGGGTAACAACAGGGTTGGACGCTCCTTGTTTTGCCAAGGCATCCGCAATATCATTACCCATGATACCAACATGTCCAGGAATCCAAATCAGAGTTACAGTTTTACCAGAGCTTTGAATGGAGGCTATCATCACTCGAATAAGGCATACAAAGTGATCATCAGGATGAAGAAGAGGACTGGATTTAAGTTTTTGGAGGGAACTGAGAGAGTCAGAGAGAACGAGGGAATGTTCAAAATTATTTTTGATTATATATTTGAGAGATTCTATTATTGCAATGCACTCGGCTGAAAATATTGAAAATTGATTTGAAATTGAATGAAATATTCTATCATTAGAATTATTGTGGTAAACGTTAATACCTATACCACAGTTAGGAGAGTCGGGAGATTTGGATCCATCAGTAAATAAAAGAGAAAAGTTGGGCCATTTAGATAAAATAATGTCATTGAACATATTATTGACAGTTCGGGCCGGGAGATTGGAATGACTTTTAAAGATTCCGATCCCTTCTAATATTGTCGGGGATAGGGTGACGTGACTATATTTTAGTTTGTATAAGGGAAGTAGATCATTTTGGATGATGTGGAGCTCTGAGAGAGACTTAAAATTTTTACAGATGTCAGGAATAGGTTTAGTTGAAGCTCTGGTTGTAGATGAATGGGTTGATTCAATGAACAACGAGACGCTGGGGATAACCGGATGACATTTAGAATTTAAACATTTAAGAACAAATTTGTCAGCAAATAGTTGACGCCTTAAATAAAGAGGAGGATCAGAACATTCTACTTGAAGGGAATTGATGGGTGACGATTGCATCGCTCCAGTTATTATTCGCAAAGATTTAGATTGAATTTTGTCTAATTTATCAAGTACATTTTTTGAGGCAGTACTAAAAAGTGGGCAGGCATAGTCGAGATGGCTTCGAATAAGTGCGTTGTAAAGCAACTTAATGCAAGTAGGGTGAGCTCCCCACCAAACGCCAGATAATGATCTGATGATATTTAAATTTTTTTCGCATTTAGTAACTAAATTATTAATATGGGAAGACCATTTAAGTTTCCTGTCAAATGTTACTCCCAAAAATTTTACTTCAGAAACGTTGGAGATTGGAGAATTTTTAAATAAAATTTGAACGGGGGGGTTTTTATGGCGGTTTGAGAAGGTGACACACTGAGTCTTTTGGATTGAAAGTTCAAGACCATTTAACGTGAGCCATGTGCAAAGGGCATTCATGGCTTCGTTAAGATATTTGACGGCGAGAGGGATGATTTTGGATGATAAGAAGAAAGCTATGTCATCTGCGAACTCAATAACTTTTACTTGTGGGGGAATAGTGACATGCATATCATATGTGTATATATTATACAGTAAGGGGGACAATACATCGCCTTGTGGTAAACCCTTCCAAATAGACCTACTTTGAGGAGAAATATCTGGAAGTTCAATGAAAATTTTTCTATCTAGAAATAGATTAATAATAGATTGGACAAACATGGGGGGAAGGCAAAGGCCTAGAAGTTTTTTTTTCAGGATTGGGATGGAAACATTGTCAAAGGCGCCTTCTATATCTATAAAGACGGCAAGACAAACTTCCTGTTTAGAAATTGATAAATTAATATCAGTGCTGATGATGGCAAGGTTATCCTGAGTGGATTTTTTTTTCCTAAATCCAAATTGAGATGGAGAGAGAAGCTGTTTACTCTCGACAAAAAATTCTAATCGGTTTTTAATTAATTTTTCATAAAGTTTACTGAGGGTGGATGAAAGAGCGATTGGCCTGTAGTTGGATCCAGAATTTGGTGATTTGTTTGTTTTTAAAATAGGGATGATTATTTGAGAACTCCAGTCATCGGGCATTATACCAGTCTGGAAGATTTTATTTAAGATGCTTAAGAAGTGGTTTAGAACATTATCATTACTATTTTTGATTATGCTGTAAGGTATACCATCTCTGCCTGGAGATGAGTCCTTGACTGTTGATAAACAATTTTTTAGCTCAATTAAGGTGAATGGAGAGTCTAGCCAATGATTAGACATAGGAGTATTATAGATGGGCATTATTTCGTCTAAGTTAGGTACTAAGGGGGGGCAATTTTGTCCAAGAATTCATCTATCCATTTAGAATGAGACGCTCGAGGAGATGGTGAACTGAAGGAGGAACGAAATCTTCGGATCATAGACCAAACTTCCGAAATTGGAGTGTTCGGAGATACTGAACTGCAGAAGTTGTACCACCCGGATCTTTTTTTTGACCTCAATACCCTTTTGGCATTGGATTCAGCGTTTTTGTATATAAGATAGTTCTCCATAGTCATATTGTGACGATAGGAAAGAGATTTAGCTTTCCGAATTCTTACTACTTTGGAACATTCCTCATCCCACCAGGGAGTTGGAGGGAGTTTTTTGAGAGATTTAGTTTTAGGGGGAGGATTTGATTTATTTATTGCAGTTATGAGCATTGATTTAAAGTTATTATAAGCATCTTTGCCGGAAAATATATCGGTGGCGGGTGAATTTAGTAGGAACTTGTCCATATGAGAGTTAAATTCATCCCATTTGGTGTGTTTCGTTTTAATCTTTGTCGAAATATGAGACTTGTCCGATTGGAAAGAAGTTTGATAAGTAATGATGATCGGGAAATGATCACTGGAGCAAGGGTCGGGGGACACCACCCACGAGGAGAGAGAAGCCAGACTAGTAGAACATATCGAGAGATCCACTGCAAAGGGGTTTGTGTTGGGGCGTGAGATCCTAGTAGGAGATCCGTCATTCAAAAGGAAAAGGTTGGATTGATCTAGGAAATCCATTACACTTCGACCATCTCGGTCGGAGAAAGCAGAACCCCAGACGGGGGAATGGGCATTAAAATCGCCTAATATAAAGAAAGGAGGGCTTAGTTGACTTACAATTTGCAACCAAGTTTGTTTATTGAAGTGGGCTGTTGGGGGAAGATAGACTGAAATAAAGGATGTGTCCTTTATTTTAGCTGCAACCATTTGGAAGTCAGCATTGGGGGGTTTGATATTATTTATTGGGGAAAATGATATGGATTTTTTAATAAAAAGGGCAGCACCGCCGCCCGAACCTTCCGGGCGATCGTCGCGGAGACAGGAATACCCTCCCACATTAAAGTGGGTGGATGGAGTAAACCAAGTCTCCGAGATAGCAGCCAAAGAAATAAAGTTGGAATTTAATAGGTTAAGGAGATCAGATTTGTTAGAAATAGCACTTCGGCTATTCCACTGAAGTATTCTGACATCCTGAAGAGTCATTTTGAATAAATGATTTTAATGTGGAAATAATAGTAGCA